>NC_091125.1:57677924-57985848 GCF_040183065.1 Periplaneta americana | reverse complement strand
CTCAGTCCACTCTGTGTGCTCAAAGTCCACTCTCTGTCCTCTCAGTACTCTCTACGAGCTCTAAGTCCACTCTCTGTCCTCTCAGTCCACTCTATATTCTCTCAGTCCACTCTATGTGCTCTCAGTCCACTCTTTGTGCTCTCAGTCCATTCTCTCTTATCTCAGTCCACTCTATGTCCTCTCAGTCCACTCTATGTACTCTCAGTCCACTCCATGTCCTCTTAGTCCACTCTATTTACTTTCAGTCTACTCTCTGTACTATCATTCCACTCTATGTCCTCTTAGTCCACTCTATGTCCTCTTAGTCCACTCTATGTGCTCTGAGTCCACTCTATGTCCTCTCAGTCCATTCTATGTGCTCTCGGTCCACTTCCTGTTCTCTCAGTCCAATCTATGTGCTCTCAGTCCATTCTCTGTCATCTCAGTCCAATCAGTGTGCTCTCAGTCCAATCAATGTACTCTAAGTCCATTCTATGTCCTCTTAGTCCACCCTATGATCTTTCAGTCCACTCTATATGCCCTCTGTCTACTCTCTGTCCCGTCAGTCCACTCTCAGTCAACTCTCTGTCCTCTCAGTCCACTGTATGTCCTCTCAGTCCACTCTCTGTCCTCTCAGTCCACTCTCAGTCCTCTCAGTCCACTGTCAGTCGTCTAAGTCCACTCGACAGTCCACTCTATGTCCTCTAAGTCTACTCTCTGTCCTCTCTGTCCACTCTGTGTACTCTAAGTCCACTCTATGTCCTCTCTGTCCACTCTCTGTCCTCTCAGCCTACTCTCTGTCCTCTAAGTCGAACCTATATCCTTTCAGTCCACTCTGTGTGCTCTCAGTCTACTCTCTGTCCTGTCACTCCACTCTCAGTCAACTCTCTGTCCTCTAAGTCCGCTCTATGTCTTCTCAGTCCACTGTGTGTGCTCTCAGTCCACTCTCTGACCTCTCACTCCACTCTCAGTCGTCTAAGTCCACTCGATGCGCTCCAAGTCCACTCTATGTCCTCTCTGTCTACTATTGTCCTCTCAGCCCACTCTATGTGCTCTCAGTCCACTCTCTGTTCTCTCAGTCCACTCTATGTGCTCTCAGTCCATTCTCTGTCATCGGAGTCCACTCTATGTTCTCTCAGTCCACTCAATTTAGTCTCAGGCCATTCCATGTACTCTTAGTCCATTCTAAATCCTTTCATTCCCCTCTCTGTCCTCTCTGTCCTCTCTATGTCCTCTTTGTCCACTCTACGTCCTCTCAGTCCACTCTATGTCCTCTTAGTCCACTCTATGTCCTCTTAGTCCACTCCATGTCCTCTGAATCCACTCTATGTGCTCTAAATCCACTCTATATGCTCTCAGTCCACACTACGTGCTCTCAGTCCACTCTATATGCTCTAAGTCCACTCTATGACCTTTCAGTCCACTCTCTGTTCTCTCAGTCCTCTCTATGTCCTCTCAGTCCACTCTATGTTCTCTTAGTCCACTCCATATACTTTCAGTCCACTCGATTTGCTCTATGTCCATTCTATGTCCTCTCAGTCTACTCTCTGTCCACTCTGTGAGCTCTACGTCCACTCTATGTCCTCTCAGTCCACTCTCTGTCTCTCAGTCTACTCTCTGCCCTCTCAGTCCACTCTAAGTCCTCTCAGTCCACTCTATGTGCTCTAAGTCCACTCTATGTCCTCTCTGTCCTCTCGCTGTTCTCTCAGTCCACTCTATGTACTTTAAGTCTACTGTATGTGCTCTTAATCCACTCTATGTCCTCTCAGTCCACTCTATGTCCTCTTTGTCCACTCCATGTCCTCTCAGTCCACTCTATGTACTCTCAGTTCATTTCTTGTCGTCTTAGTCCATTCTGTATTCTTTCAGCTCTCTCTCTGTTCTCTCTGTCGACTTCATGTTCTCTAAGTCCACTCTCTGTCCTCTCAGTCCTCTCTATGTGCTCTCATTCCACTCCATGTCGTCTTACTCCACTCTATATCCTTTCAGTCCACTCCCTGTTCTCTCAGTCCAATCTATGTGCTCTAAGTCCACTCTCTGTTCTCTCAGTCCACTCTATGTGCTCTGTGTCCACACTCTGTCCTCTCAGTGCACTCTATGTGCTCTATGTCCACTCTCTGTCCTCTCAGTCCACTCTATGTGCTCTAAATCCACTCTATGTCCTCTCAGTCCAATCTATGTGCTCTCAGTCCACTCTCTGTTCTCTCAGTCCTCTCTATGTGCTCTCAGTCCGATCTCTGTCATTTCATTTCTCTCTATGTGCTCTCTGTCCACTCTATGCACTCTCAGTCCACTCCATGTCGTCTTAGTCCACTCTATATTTTTTCAGTCCACTATCTGTTCTCTCAGTCTACTCTGTGTGCTCAAAGTCAACTCTCTGTCCTCTCAGTACTCTCTACGAGCTCTAAGTCCACTCTCTGTCCTCTCAGTCCACTCTATATTCTCTCAGTCCACTCTATGTGCTCTCAGTCCACTCTTTGTGCTCTCAGTCCATTCTCTCTTATCTCAGTCCACTCTATGTCCTCTCAGTCCACTCTATGTACTCTCAGTCCACTCCATGTCCTCTTAGTCCACTCTATATACTTTCAGTCTACTCTCTGTACTATCATTCCACTCTATGTCCTCTTAGTCCACTCTATGTCCTCTTAGTCCACTCTATGTGCTCTGAGTCCACTCTATGTCCTCTCATTCCATTCTATGTGCTCTCGGTCCACTTCCTGTTCTCTCAGTCCAATCTATGTGCTCTCAGTCCATTCTCTGTCATCTCAGTCCAATCAGTGCGCTCTCAGTCCAATCAATGTACTCTAAGTCCATTCTATGTCCTCTTAGTCCACCCTATGATCTTTCAGTCCACTCTATATGCCCTCTGTCTACTCTCTGTCCCGTCAGTCCACTCTCAGTCAACTCTCCGTCCTCTAAGTCCACTGTATGTCCTCTCAGTCCACTCTCTGTCCTCTCAGTCCACTCTCAGTCCTCTCAGTCCACTGTCAGTCGTCTAAGTCCACTCGACAGTCCACTCTATGTCCTCTAAGTCTACTCTCTGTCCTCTCTGTCCACTCTGTGTACTCTAAGTCCACTCTATGTCCTCTCAGTCCACTCTCTGTCCTCTCAGCCTACTCTCTGTCCTCTAAGTCGAACCTATATCCTTTCAGTCCACTCTGTGTGCTCTCAGTCTACTCTCTGTCCTGTCACTCCACTCTCAGTCAACTCTCTGTCCTCTAAGTCCGCTCTATGTCTTCTCAGTCCACTGTGTGTGCTCTCAGTCCACTCTCTACCCTCTCACTCCACTCTCAGTCGTCTAAGTCCACTCGATGCGCTCCAAGTCCACTCTATGTCCTCTCTGTCTGCTATCTGTACTCTCAGTCCACTCTATGTGCTCTCAGTCCACTCTCTGTACTCTCAGTCCACTCTATGTGCTCTCAGTCCATTCTCTGTCATCGGAGTCCACTCTATGTTCTCTCAGTCCTCTCAATTTAGTCTCAGGCCATTCCATGTACTCTTAGTCCATTCTAAATCCTTTCATTCCCCTCTCTGTCCTCTCTGTCCTCTCTATGTCCTCTTTGTTCACTCTACGTCCTCTCAGTCCACTCTATGTCCTCTTAGTCCACTCTATGTCCTCTTAGTCCACTCCATGTCCTCTGAATCCACTCTATGTGCTTTAATCCACTCTATATGCTCTCAGTCCACACTATGTGCTCTCAGTCAACTCTATATGCTCTAAGTCCACTCTATGACCTTTCAGTCCACTCTCTGTTCTCTCAGTCCTCTCTATGTCCTCTCAGTCCACTCTATGTTCTCTTAGTCCACTCCATATACTTTCAGTCCACTCTATGAGTTCTCAGTGTACTCTCTGTCCTCTCAGTCCACTCTCAATCAACTCTCTGTCCTCTAAGTCCACTCTATGTCCTCTCAGTCTACTCTCTGTCCTCTCAGTCCACTCTCTGTTCTCTCACTCCGCTCTCTGTCCTCTCATTCCGCTCTCTGTCGTCTATGTCCACTCGATGTGCTCTATGTCCATTCTATGTCCTCTCAGTCTACTCTCTGTCCACACTGTGTGCTCTACGTCCACTCTATGTCCTCTCAGTCCACTCTCTGTCTCTCAGTCTACTCTCTGCCCTCTCAGTCCACTCTAAGTCCTCTCAGTCCACTCTAAGTCCTCTCAGTCCACTCTATGTGCTCTAAGTCCACTCTATGTCCTCTCAGTCCTCTCGCTGTTCTCTCAGTCCACTCTATGTACTTTAAGTCTACTGTATGTGCTCTTAATCCACTCTATGTCCTCTCAGTCCACTCTATGTCCTCTTAGTCCACTCTATGTCCTCTTTGTCCACTCCATGTCCTCTCAATCCACTCTATGTGCTCTAAATCCACTCTATATCCTCTCAGTGCACTCTATGTGCTCTCAGTCCATTCTCAGTCATCGCAGTCCACTCTATGTGCTCTCAGTCCGCTCTATGTACTCTCAGTCCACTCTATGTCCTCTTAGCCCACACTATGTCTTCTTAGTCCACTCTATGTTCTCTTAGTCCATTCTATGTGCTCTCAGTCCACTCTCTATTATCTCAGTCCAATCTATGTGCTCTCAGTCCACTCTATGTACTCTCAGTTCATTTCTTGTCGTCTTAGTCCATTCTGTATTCTTTCAGCTCTCTCTCTGTTCTCTCTGTCGACTTCATGTTCTCTAAGTCCACTCTCTGTCCTCTCAGTCCTCTCTATGTGCTCTCATTCCACTCCATGTCGTCTTACTCCACTCTATATCCTTTCAGTCCACTCCCTGTTCTCTCAGTCCAATCTATGTGCTCTAAGTCCACTCTCTGTTCTCTCAGTCCACTCTATGTGCTCTGTGTCCACACTCTGTCCTCTCAGTCCACTCTATGTGCTCTATGTCCACTCTCTCTCCTCTCAGTCCACTCTATGTGCTCTAAATCCACTCTATGTCCTCTCAGTCCAATCTATGTGCTCTCAGTCCACTCTCTGTTCTCTCAGTCCTCTCTATGTGCTCTCAGTCCGATCTCTGTCATTTCATTTCTCTCTATGTGCTCTCTGTCCACTCTATGCACTCTCAGTCCACTCCATGTCGTCTTAGTCCACTCTATATTTTTTCAGTCCACTATCTGTTCTCTCAGTCTACTCTGTGTGCTCAAAGTCCACTCTCTGTTCTCTCAGTACTCTCTACGAGCTCTAAGTCCACTCTCTGTCCTCTCAGTCCACTCTATATTCTCTCAGTCCACTCTATGTGCTCTCAGTCCACTCTTTGTGCTCTCAGTCTATTCTCTGTTATCTCAGTCCACTCTATGTGCTCTCAGTCCACTCTATGTACTCTCAGTCCACTCCATGTCCTCTTAGTCCACTCTATATACTTTCAGTCTACTCTCTGTACTATCATTCCACTCTATGTCCTCTTAGTCCACTCTATGTCCTCTTAGTCCACTCTATGTGCTCTGAGTCCACTCTATGTCCTCTCAGTCCATTCTATGTGCTCTCGGTCCACTTCCTGTTCTCTCAGTCCAATCTATGTGCTCTCAGTCCATTCTCTGTCATCTCAGTCCAATCAGTGTGCTCTCAGTCCACTCAATGTACTCTAAGTCCACTCTACGTCCTCTTAGTCCACCCTATGATCTTTCAGTCCACTCTGTATGCCCTCTGTCTACTCTCTGTCCCGTCAGTCCACTCTCAGTCAACTCTCTGTCCTCTAAGTCCACTGTATGTCCTCTCAGTCCACTCTCTGTCCTCTCAGTCCACTCTCAGTCCTCTCAGTCCACTGTCAGTCGTCTAAGTCCACTCGAAAGTCCACTCTATGTCCTGTAAGTCTACTCTCTGTCCTCTCTGTCCACTCTGTGTACTCTAAGTCCACTCTATGTCCTCTCTGTCCACTCTCTGTCCTCTCAGCCTACTCTCTGTCCTCTAAGTCGAACCTATATCCTTTCAGTCCACTCTATGTGCTCTCAGTCTACTCTCTGTCCTGTCACTCCACTCTCAGTCAACTCTCTGTCCTCTAAGTTCGCTCTATGTCTTCTCAGTCCACTGTGTGTGCTCTCAGACCACTCTCTGCCCTCTCACTCCACTCTCAGTCGTCTAAGTCCACTCGATGCGCTCCAAGTCCACTCTATGTCCTCTCTGTCTACTATCTGTCCTCTCAGTCCACTCTATGTGCTCTCAGTCCACTCTCTGTTCTCTCAGTCCACTCTATGTGCTCTCAGTCCATTCTCTGTCATCAGAGTCCACTCTATGTGCTCTCAGTCCACTCAATTTAGTCTCAGGCCATTCCATGTACTCTTAGTCCATTCTAAATCCTTTCATTCCCCTCTCTGTTCTCTCTGTCCTCTCTATGTCCTCTTTGTTCACTCTACGTCCTCTCAGTCCACTCTATGTCCTCTTAGTCCACTCTATGTCCTCTTAGTCCACTCCATGTCCTCTGAATCCACTCTATGTGCTCTAAATCCACTCTATATGCTCTCAGTCCACACTATGTCCTCTCAGTCCACTCTATGTGCTCTAAGTCCACTCTATGACCTTTCAGTCCACTCTCTGTTCTCTCAGTCCTCTCTATGTCCTCTCGGTCCACTCTATGTTCTCTTAGTCCACTCCATATTCTTTCAGTCCACTCTATGAGTTCTCAGTGTACTCTCTGTCCTCTCAGTCCACTCTCAATCAACTCTCTGTCCTCTAAGTCCACACTATGTCCTCTCAGTCTACTCTCTGTCCTCTCAGTCCACTCTCTGTTCTCTCACTCCGCTCTCTGTCCTCTCAGTCCGCTCTCTGTCGTCTATGTCCACTCGATGTGCTCTATGTCCATTCTATGTCCTCTCAGTCTACTCTCTGTCCACTCTGTGTGCTCTACGTCCACTCTATGTCCTCTCAGTCCACTCTCTGTCTCTCAGTCTACTCTCTGCCCTCTCAGTACACTCTAAGTCCTCTCAGTCCACTTTATGTGCTCTAAGTCCACTCTATGTCCTCTCAGTCCTCTCGCTGTTCTCTCAGTCCACTCTATGTACTTTAAGTCTACTGTATGTGCTCTTAATCCACTCTATGTCCTCTCAGTCCACTCTATGTCCTCTTAGTCCACTCTATGTCCTCTTTGTCCACTCCATGTCCTCTCAATCCACTCTATGTGCTCTAAATCCACTCTATATGCTCTCAGTCCACTCTATGGCCTCTCAGTCCTCTCTCTGTCCTCTCAGTCTACCCTCTGTCCTCTCAGTCCACTCTATGTCCTCCCAGTCCACTCTATGTCCTCTCAGTCCACTCTATTTGCTTTAAGTCTACACTATGTGCTCTCAGTCCACTCTATGTCCTCTCAGTCCACTCTATGTGCTCTAAGTCCACTCTATGTGCTCTCAGTCCACTCTATGTGCTCTAAGTCCACTCTATGTCCTCTAAGTCCACTCCATGTCCTCTCAGCCACTCTATGTGCTCTAAGTCCACTCTATGTGCTCTAATTCCACTCTTTGTCCTCTCAGTCCACTCTATGTGCTCTAAGTCCGCTCTATGTCCTCTCAGTCCACTCTCTGTCTGTCCTCTCAGTCAACTGTATGTGCTCTCAGTCCACTCTGTGTCCTCACAGTCGACTCTCTCTCATCTCTCTCCTATCTGGTTCTCAGTCCACTCACGGTCCAACCAGGCCACTCTCTGTTCTCCCAGTCCACTCTCTGTACTGATATTCCACTCTCTGAATTTTTAGTCCACTCTGTCCTCTCAGTCTACTCTCTGTCCTCACAATCCACTCCTTGTCTTCTCAGTCACTCTGTGTGCTCTCAGTCCACTCTCTCTCCTCTCAGTCCAATCTGGTACCTCTCAGTACACTCACAGTCCAATCAGTATCCTGCCTGTTATCATATTCCACTCTCTGTTCTCTCAGTCCATTCTATGTGCTCTCAGTCCACTCTATGTGCTCTCAGCCCACTCTCTCTCCTCTCAGTCCTATCTGGTTCTTCTCTGTCCGCTCACAGTCCCACCAGTTCACTCTCTGATTTCTCACTCTACTCTATGTCCTCTCAGTCCACTCTATGCCCTCTCAGTCTACTCTGTCTTTTCCGTCCACTCTCTCTGTCTCATCTTAGTCCAATCTGGTTCTTCTCAGTCCACTCTCTGTCCTCTGAGTCCATTTTCTGCCGACTGAGTCCCCTCTCTGATCTGTGAGTCCTCTCTCTGTCCTTTCAGTCCACTCTATGTGCACTTAGTCCACTTAATCCACTCTCTGTCCCATCTGCTTCCTCTCAGTCCACTCAGAGTCAAACCAGTATACTCTGTGTACTCATATTCTCCTCTCTGAATTCTTAGTCCACTTTATGTCCTCTCAGTCTACGCACTGTTCTTTCAGTCCATTCTCTGTCCTCTCAGTCCACTCTATGTGCTCTTAGTGTATTTCCTTTCCTGTCATTGGGGATTATATGATCTTGTTTTGCAACAATTTGCATATCTGTCATACTCATACATATTTTTTGGAATTGCATTTATTCGGGGTTCGAACCCGGGTAACAATTTGTTTGTTGTACAGTTCTTTGCCGTACGGGTATCTTGAGCTGAAAGCATAGTGTCATTGCGACTCTGGTGTTCTGTGTGTAAACTACGTCCACGATTTAATACAGTTACAACTTATTACCTTTTCAAATACATGATGGCAGCTTTTCTCTCATCGCTAAGGAGTGTAGTGTTGGCTCCCATGCATACATGCTTAATTTGATTTACGTAGTGGCCTTGCGCGAGTCCGCCATGACAGTTCGCCTTAGCAACTGTTTATTGGATTATACCCAAGTGAAAAAATTATAGGTTAACCTTAGTCCTTGGACTAAGGTGATTTCTTCACATCACGGAAATTAGTAATGGCAAGAAATTTTCTAGAAAGCAGTCTTCAGAATGCCTCTTTCAGCATCATATTTCAGGTAACTTATAATTTATTCTGCTCTTACATTTACGATATGCTCATGTCTGGTTGCTAGATTGACACTCCACCGTTTTTGTAATTAAACTTAGCTCTGACGACTTCCAATGCTTTCATATTATTTGTTATTAAATATTGCATACCGAAACAGAAATATTTAAGTCAGTATATTTTAATCTTTCATTTCTTGAGCTTTATTACGCGTTTAACTTAACCTATTTATACATAACCTATTTCATGAAAGAATACTTCATAGTATTCTCATTTCATTGAGATTGTGGAGTGATATGATTCTAAGGAAACTTATTTCCCGTTGGATCACCGACTCAGACTCAGTTGATGGCTAATATTTTATATCTCCCCACACTACACACGGGACTTTAGTCTGATCTGCGTTTCGTTATGGGTTAGATGTGTTCAAAAGTCGAATTATGGTTTATTTAACGACGCAGAGGTTATATCAGCGTCGCCGGTGTGCCGGAATTTTGTCCCGCAGAAGTTCTTTTACATGCCAGTAAATCTACTGACATGAGCCTGTCGCATTTAAACACACTTAAATGCCATCGACCTTGGCCGGGATCGAACCCGCAACCTCGAGCATAGAAGGCCAGCGCTATACCAACTACGCTACTGAGGGCGACTGGTTAGATGTGTAAACGAGGCGATATGCTGAGGTATGTGCCAAGGTTGGATTGTTTGAGAGAATATTTTAGTGACGTGAGACCGAAGAATGTGAAAAGATTTCAATGATTTAACCTATTATATCCCAGTGGCAACTAAAGTTGCCAAGGTAATAAAGCTTTATTGATTGGTCAGTTGTAAATTTGTTCATTGTTCACAACAATTGGTGTAAAGATTCAACTATCCTCCTCTAGTTCGATTGAGTTTTATCGCATCCGTTCGTTACGTCGTCAGTACAGAAGAAATTAATGAGTGCACACACAAGATTCTGGACTGCTACACATTCCTTCAATAATGTAAGTAAAATTATATCTAAAAATTGCTGCACAACAATTTCAATTACATAAATCTAATAAGAATATGTGCAATTTTATTATACTAACAGGTTTTTAATTTACAACTTATCACAATTTCATTAGAGTGGTTTGAATTTGTATGGCAACTTTAGTTGCCAGTGGGCACTTACGATTATTTGTTTATTCATTTTACATATTCTTCAAAATTTTATCATTGCTAACTCTGAAAACGAACAATGACAGAATATCAATTTATTATAGCAATTGTTTTCTTCACTACTGACTAGTTCGTAGTTCGATTCCGTGCTGTAGTACATTTTTATTGGTACTAATCAGTGGCGGTTCCTCGGGGGGAGGGAAGGGAGGAACGTCCTCCTCACATTTTCTTCTTTTGAAAGTAAATACCAAATAAAATATGTGCCTTGAAATTCGAGGAAGATTCGATAATTTTTAAGTTCACAGCTATAAGAAAAACTCGGTTGATCGAATTTTAAACGACACGCTCTCATGTGCTGTAGAAAACTGTGAGAAAGATGCGAGATTGTCTGTGTAGAGGAAAGGCACTCCATTCCTCCTCCATTGCAGTTAACACACATAGATAACAGCGCAATAGTGGCCAGAGAAAGAAGCAGAGTTTTAGAGCAAGTAAATGAACGGAGAGGGAGGAGATCCTCCTCTGAATCAGTCATGGGCGGGAAATAGAAACCGACTGGTCGTGCAGCAAGCTCGCTACCGCTGCCACCTAACAATGTTGCATTCAACCGGACTATAACACATCTAGGAGGAGACACAACAAAACCAGTTTTAACGCAACGCTATGAAAGACACCATGTAAACTTTTTTTGAAATTATAAATAAAAAATATTATTCAGTGCACTTGATATAGGCTACTATTCATGGTTTGAAATTTTCGTGGATATTTGAAAGTTAAAGTCGGGTTTATGTAAAACAAAGAGAAAGTAGTTTTACGTAGTTGGCCCCTGAAATTCACTTCTATTCATTGTTTACTAGACAGGGCAACAGCCAAGTTGTCAGTTTTGTACAAATATATTTGAAACTGAAAGTAGGTACACCAAACTACATCATTTTTAACATAAAAAATTAATCGGCCACCGGCAGCTTTGAACAATAATAATAGTATGACTTTAGAAGAACTGACATTCTTCAAAAGTATGTGATACTGAACTTGTAAAATGTACATGTGGCAACAAAGACCACGTGGGTGGGTGCAGTGTTCTCGCTTTCCTCAGATTATTTCTCATTCCCATTCCCATTTCCATTTCCGTAAAACGGTTCTGGTTACGAGTTAGTAGCTAGTCTCTTCCAACACGTGTGATGCTGTAGTGTGCTCGAAAAATGCTACGAGGTTGTGAATTTCCTTGTAATTGTTAATTTGTGCAATTATTCAACAATGCATGGAAGTGAAATCATAATATATTGTGGACAATTTAGGAAACTCAGTTTATAAGAAGAGATTATTGCTATACAGAAGGGAAGGCCAACCCCAACACTACCTGGTCTTACATGTATGCATGTAGGCTAATTTTTAGCATGTTTCATTCAAGAAGGTGTCATTTAGTGCTGTTAATTTCTTTCCTCCTCTTAAGAAATATGCAGGAGCCGCCACTGGTACTAATATATCTGATTTTAATCTGTTATTGTATTATCGTTATGTAAGTAGGCTAACTGTAAGTATAGAGGTTTTATACATTTATTATAAAATAATTGGAATAAAATTTGAAGCTAACTACTTCAATCTAAAATGGAGCAAAAACAGCAAAGTGGCAGACTTCAAAATCAAGGAAGGAGTCCTGATATTCGACGCAGCGCTGAAGATCTACTTAGAGAAACAGTAAAATCTCCTTTAGATGTTCTCAGAACCTTTTTCTCTACAGAATTACTTGAGCTTATAGTTATGGAAACCAATAGATATGTGGCTCAGCATCTTATGCATAATTTGAATGCCTCAAGGGAAGAGATTCTTACTCTAATCTGTATTCTACTTCTATCTGGGTACCACAAACTGCCATCAAGAATGCTTTACTGTAGAAGCGAACCGGATGTTCATGTGCCAATAGTGTCAGAATTTATGCGACGCAACCGATTTGATGACCTACTGAAATTCCTTCACCTGACCAATAATGACGGATTAGATGGCCTTGATTCTCTCTAAAGTGAGACAACTCTTCCATATACTGAACGCTTCCTTCAAACAGGTGTCTCCTGGCAAATGTTTAAGCATTGATGAAAGTATAGTGATTAGGGTTCTTCCAGGATCACATAACAGAAATATGATGCCAAAATCTCACACAGGGAATTACGGGCATTAATGGGTTACGGTCCTCTCCCAAGTATAGTGTTGGGAGATATCCAATTGGAATCCGGTGTGGCTTAGTGGATAGAGTGTCAGTACGTAGAGCTGAAAGCCCGGGTTCGAATCCCGGTGCTGGAGAGAATTTTTCTCCACTCCATCGATCCTTCATCATATGATAACGAAGAATTCCTGCACGGAAATATATGTTGTTGTTGTTTTCTAATGCCAGGCGTTTGACAATAAAGTCATTTGACCTCTTGCACTCCAATATTTTTCAAAAATATTATCATGGCCAGCCATTGAAGCACAGATTTTGAGGTGTTCCGAATCCATTTCTTGGTTTGAGTTACACAATGGGCAGTTAGGGGACTGATATATTCCAATTTCATGCAGGTGTTTGGCCAAACAATCATGGTCTGTTGGCAATCTAAATGCAGCTACAGACGATTTTCGTGGTAAATCGGGAATTAACTGTGGATTATGATGCAGAGAGTTCCATTTTTTCCCTTGTGATTGTGTTATCAAATTTTGTTTGTTGAAGTCTTAAGTATGTAGACTTAACAAATCTTTTCACAGAGTAATACGTAGATTTAGTAACAGGTCTGTAAGTAGCAGTGCTGCCCTTCTTTGCTAAAGCATCCACATTCTCATTTTCCAGGATTCCACAATGGGATGGTATCCATTGGAATACAATTCTTTTATTGAGTGATATCAATTGAGAGAGCATTTTAGTTATTTCTGCTGTTTGAGATGAAGGTGTGTGTTTAGAGACTATTGATAGAATAGCTGCTTTGGAGTCTGACAATATAACTGCATTCTGAAATTTATTGATGTGACATAAAAGATTCCTGAGACTTTCACTTATTGCAATGATTTCTCCATCAAAACTTGTTGTTCCATATCCAAGAGATCTATAAAGTGAGAAGAGACAGCACGAACACCTGCACCGGCACCTTGTTCTCTGGAGATCAAGGATCCGTCAGTGTATAAATGAAGCCAGTTTTGTGGAAGATACCTAATATTAATTGTCTCTAAAGACAATTGTTTCATTATTTCAGTGTTTCCTTCTGATTTCACTATTTCTTCTGTTAAATTTAGATTATATTCTATATTTAATAGAGTTAAAGGGTTTGGTTTAATTTGTAAGTTTTCTTTTAAATTCTAACCCAGAACCCTCCAATATATCTCACTCTAGAGGAGCAGGCACTAACACATAATGAAAAAATGCTACGGTTAACAACAACAAAATGGGAAAAAAGACTGTTACAACCAACCAAGTTGAAAACACAAACAAGTTTCCTGTCCAAAGTCATGGAAATAAAAACAGAATTGAATCTCCCTAAATCTAAAGAAAATATTTTAAGCAGAGAAAACCCTCTAACCTTCGAACCAATTAACATTGAACTTGATTTAGAAGAACCAGTTACAAAATCTGAAACTTCCAAACCTGTACTAAAAGCGCTAGCATTAGAAGCTGTGAACAATAGATACCCACCAGAAGAATGGTTACATATCTACACAGATGGGTGTACTATCGATAACAAGTCAGAATCAGGAATTACGTGTGCGTTATTCTCATTTTATCAACCAGCAGGATATCATACAACAAATTTTGATGCGGAAATAATGGCTATTCATATCTCATTCCAAGACCTACTATACAGAATAGATAAATTTCAAAATGCTGTCATTCTCTCTGATTCTAAAGCAGCATTATATGCAATAAATTCATATAAAATGATGTCAGTCTAAATTAAAGAATGTCACAAAATGATCCAACAATTTCAAAAACTACAGAAAATAATTCAATTGCAATGGATACCTGCACATTGCGGAATTGCTGGAAATGAAACTGCTGACTTTCTTGCCAAAAAAGGATCCGATTTAATTCAGAATACAAATCCAAGCCTACCTTTTACATCCATCAAAAGACTAATTAAAAATAAATATAAAATCAAGCAAAACCAAGCACTATGTACCAAAGCCAAAGATAAAAAATGGAGCATTTTAATTAAAAAAAAAACAGAAATTATTCCAGAAATCCCACGTAAATCTGCAGTAGCAAAATTCAGACTGCTTACAGAACACGATTATTTGGCCAAACACTTGAATAAAATAGGAATTTACACAAATCCAAATTGCCCTCTATGCAACAAAGAAGAAGAAATGATTGAAGATCATCTACTGCTAGGAGCCGACGAGAAGAAGAGCGGAAGGAATGCGTGACGTAATACTAGAGTCATAACATTTCTGTCGCATGCATCTTAGTACTACGTGTCCTGAAAATATTCGTCGCGTTTCTAATTTAACATTTTAATGCGAAAGAATTTTTTTAACTGTTAACCGTTAACAATAAATTAAGTTAGAAGTTATTCTCAAAACATTTAAGTACTTAAATTTAATTTTCGTCCGTTATTTTATCAGTAATTCGACAATTTAAGAATAATTTAATCTGAAAAAAAAAATGTTTACATTAATGCAATAGTAGTATATAATCAATAAGTTTACAGTGTTATACTTCGTTACATGAGTAACGAATATAATAATTGCGTAACATTATAAACGAGTTTACATTGTACGAGTTTCATACGCTATTTTTTTGTACAACAGAATTATAAAAGATATTAATAATATAAAATAAATATTAATTAATTAATGTCGATTTTATAATAGATGCAAACAATGAATACGTAATCTATGAAAACAAGAGAGCGAAGTTGTATTAAACTATTATTAATATTATTATATTGTAACGATTTTCAGCAACAATAAAGGCTGCTTATAATTCTGGTATACAAAAGAAAATAATTATTTAATTTAACTCACGTGATATGATGAAAGTTGAGCTTCCTTATTCGCTGTCCGGCAGTGGACGGGCAAGCTCGGTGTCGTCACTTTCTTCATCCGATTGAGAGTCACTCGAGTCGCTAGTATCACTTTTGGCACCCCCCAATGCAATTGTGAACTCATCTATAGTGTTTTCTAACAACCCATCCTTTTCCCAGTATTGAGTCTCCAGCTTCTGCACATGATTGCAGTACCCTGACCAATCACTCCCCATAACTGATGAAAATGCATTCATTGTTATGTCTCTCAGTACTACCATTGACATTTCCCTAGCAACGTTTTTTTCACGTATCAGGCGTTTTATTTTCGCCCACGCAAGCTCAATCGGACTAAGGTCGCACATATATGGAGGCAATCTGAGGACATCATGGCTATGAAATTTTAAAATTTGATCGATACGAAATGTCTTTTCTGGGCATTTGTGTTTTTCTATTAACATAAAAAGTTCAGTTTTCCTCATTTCTACAGCGAAAGGCACGTTGTTATTCTGCAGCCACGAAATCATTTCTGCTCTTACAGTATTTCTTGTTGGTGGTTTTCTTGAATAGAGTGGTATGGAGCATTATCCATAACAACAACACTTTTTTCTGGCAGATTCGGCAGGAGCTGAGTGTTAACCCAGCGTTCAAAATTTGTTGAATTCATCTGGCCGTGGTAATCTCGTGTAGCCCTACCAGCCTGGAAAATTAGTAATGAATTTTCTACGAAACCACTTTCTGAACCAGCATGAATGACTATAAGCGATTAGTTGAACTTGACTTAGTCAATACTCCTGACTGACTGTCACTCTGCCAACATTTACGGACCGTCAAATTGTTATCTATCCAGGTTTCATCAATATATATTATACGACGATGTTGCTCCCTGAATCGCCGTATTGCCCTCAGATACATACAACGCCAATCAATAATATGTGGGCGCTCAATTAATATTTTCCTCGCATTCTGACATTTTCTCCACTTATAACCCATATTTTTCAAAACCCTTTTCAAGGAATGTACCCCATATGGAAAGTTTATTTTTTTCTTTTAATGCAGGCAACAGTTTTGGACATGTGGGCACCTGTTTTCTCACTAAATATAATTCACTAATGGTATCTCGAATTACCCTCTTATCAAAATCGTCCAAATGAACATTTCTTTCCTCTTGGCGATTTCTGTGTTTCCCTGGAGTAGAAAGGGAAGTCTCACCAGCTCCAGCACCTTCTCTACGAATTTTTGTTATTGAACTGACTGAAATACCAGTGTAATGAGATATTCGTAAATTTGCTTGTTTCACTGTGTGGCTAAGTCTCCCTTGTCGTGCTTCTTCATCACAAGCAAGTATAACCCTTCTAATAGTTTCCCGGGCCTCACTGTGTATTGTTTTTCTTTTTTTCCTCTGTGGTTCCATTATAAGATACTCTATACCTATGTAAAATTAACTATATGTCTACTAATATTATCACTAGCTTAGTTATTTTGACGAATAAAACACAATCTTTATAAACACTGTACTGAAAATGAAAGAATATCAGTAACTGCAACACATAGACGAATAAAACACAATCTTTGTAAACACTGTACTGAAAATGAAAGAATATCAGTAACTGCAACACATGGATTCATAACACGACTGAGCAAGAGCAGAAGGTTTGTAAATGATTGATACAGTCCAATGCTTAGTGTCACGTGCAGCGGTGATTCACAGCAATAACAGCGTCCCTCTCCTCAGGCCCCGCTCTTTTTCTCGTCAGCTCCTAGCAGTACAAACCTGTGAAGTTCTACCTCATGGATCCACCACAGAGAAATATTGGAGAGCAAGAACGCTAATAGCTTCGTTGCCAAAGCCCAGCATTAGATAACACATTTTCTGTTTTAATTCTTGAACAATGGATATGAAACTTTTTTTAGTTTTAAATCTACAGAGAGGACTGTATGAATGCCAATTGTTCCCTTGTAATCTGATAAGTTTTTCATATTACATCAGTGCTTTTTCTTCTATTGTCATTTTGATGCTGTTAATATCAGTGAGGAATCTCATAGAATCTATTGGAGTTGTTTTGATTCCACGAGTAATGAGTCTGAGAGCTTGGTTTTGAACATATTCTATTTCGTTTACAGCCATTCCAGGCTCCGTACAGGACACTTTAGACAGCAACTTTGGAAATATAATTGTCTATAAAATTTATATCTTTGGTAGAATATGTTCAGTGATAAATGAATAATTTTGTTAAAGTGTGAAGGACCCTCTTTCTGAAAACAGAATAGTTTATTGAACTTTATTTTCTGAGAAATACCTAAATAAAATGGGGTTCTGTATGGGACATTTTTTAGACACCTCAATAG
Source organism: Periplaneta americana (assembly GCF_040183065.1). Lineage (NCBI taxonomy): Eukaryota > Metazoa > Arthropoda > Insecta > Blattodea > Blattidae > Periplaneta > Periplaneta americana. Next base: position 57,968,526 of record NC_091125.1, on the reverse strand, counting down.
TCAACAAACACTTTGATGGCAAAAATATGTGATATCTGATTCCTTAAGTAACTGAAATTTTTTCCATGAACTTGTAGGCACTGAAACATTTAAGAAAAGTAGTTACTACTTAAAAAACCACGTAACTGCTACGAAATAATAAAAAATACTTGGTTCTGTATGGGACAGACATATAGTTCCGTACGGGACACTAGTGAATTAGAAGTCTTATTTGGGAGGTTTTATGTTTTTTGGAGGTAATAATGTAATCTTAATATAACAAATATTTATTTTTATCGATTTTATATGCATTTTATGGGACAGCAATGCGCAATTAAAGGAAATTTTGTCAAGAAACGGTCAGATTGATCTGCTGAATTTAACCATAAAAAGTTGTATGTTAATGATTATGTATTATACTGTACATTAAACTGCAAGTTTATTTCATTTTAAGAACCTTCAATTAAATTTATAATACAATATGTCAGCTCCTTTTCTAACAATATCAGAATCATTTAGATTCTTCTAATCTGAGACACTTTGACAACACTTTCAAATGAAAAGGATTCTTCATCCAGCTTAAAATGTTTGTCATTTTTGGCTGTCTGTTAAAAAAAATCTTTAATATCTTCGTTTTCAACTTTGCCATTACATATAGTCAATGCTGTCATGGTAAGTTTTTCCTTGGCCATACGCCCCATCCCTTTTTTTTTCCCTTGAAATATATTTTACTCTCCTCTCTTTATCTTTCCGACTGTCATTTAATGATTTTTTTAATATTAAAGAAGAAGTAAAGAAATTGTTTTCCTTTACATTTTAATTGTACAACAAATTTGATTTAAAGAATACACCCTGTAGTACCACCGTAGATGCACACTTGTCTTGATGAATCTTGGAGTGTGTATTTGCAGCACTTCTTGTTTTTCAACCATTATTTTATATAATTCTGGATTTCTGTGCTGCAGAGGTGGACAATTTTTGTTTATGAACATCAAACAAAATACATTAGGAACAGGAAGAGATGATCTAAGATCTGTACATATACAGATCTCCGCGTACAAAATTTAGGCACCCATATGCTGTATGCCTCCGTACAGACAAAATTTTCTTTTCCCCATACAATTAATTAAAAAAAAATTGTAGGTTCTCATATCGTCGCCTGAATGCAAGAACTAGGTAACTCGAAATTTGCGTTTTTTAGTTACCTCTTTTATAGCATAGCAAAAATCGCACAAAATGTAATGCAGGTTCTAGGTAACTGATCGAATGATACCAGCGACATCTATTTTCCAATATAACATATAGGTAAAAGAAAACGAGACATATTCCTTAGTGCAATAAATAAGTAAATAGGCAATGTCACAAAATATGAAAAATCAAGTTACCTAGTTCTTGCATGCAGGCGACGATATGATGTATGGCCCCGTATGACCTCCACAATGACAGCACTGCATAGAAGTTAGTATGATATTTATGCTTTAGTCCCTTATCACTTGTCAATTCAACTTCATTGAACTTTCTAGGATTTAAATCTTCCATATCCATGGGATGTTTTAGGTTGTGATGGCTTTGTTCTAGAGGAGAGATATTTTCACATTCATCTGAAGACTTAAATCTCTATAGCGTCTGATTCTGAGTCATTTGCTGTAAGTGACGAGTCAGAGTAAATCTCGTAATATAGGCTTCTTAGAGTGGTTAATGTGGTTAATTATTTAAAGATGCTGTGTCTATACATTTCTGAGCGGGCTGTTGTGGCAACAAGAACGCTTTCACAGTCATGGTAAAAAAAAGTGACTTCACTGAATTTTGGAAATCGCTGCTACTTTTTCCCATTGTTTGTTCTTGAGCTCTTCATATAGCCTTTGAAACAAATTCAAATGTTATACATAAAACACCAGTAATCAACAATACAGCAACCTCGAGTTCTGTTTGAAATTGTCCCGTACAGAACTGTCCCATACAGAACCTTATTTCCTTTAAAAATACCTTATTAAAAACCTAATTAAAATTAGTGACGTTATGAGAGCGGTACTTACTTAACTTCTATAAAAGATTGTGCACTTATCTTCTTTCATTAACATGGAAAACAAACTTTTATATCTTTTCTAGTTCCGTATGGGACAAGAAGATGGCTGTCTTTATACATTGTCACAATAATTGCAGGAAATAACAAAACACAAAACCACACTGTCCACCATGTACCTAATAGGTTCTACCAATAAGAAGTAGCAAGCATACCACCTTAAGGAAACTGATTTGGCTATGTCAATAGTGAGAACATAGGGATACAAATTTACATTTTAAGAACAAGATTACTACATTGTTTTGAGACCTTAAGAAATGAGAGTAAAAATACAAATAAATATATATTTTTTTGGAATCTGGAAATTTACACTATTCAGTAGCTCTCTTTGTCAAAATAAATTTTATTATCACAAATTTAATTTTTAACCACTTAGGCTCATTTATCTTGAAATGGCTGTTTATGAAAGGTGAAGTAAATAAAATTTCTCCACTGTATGTCAGCACTGGCTGTATAAACATTTTGTATGTAGTGTTTAGAGTATTCCTAGAGCATCCCCATTTCTTTCCTGCTACTCTTTTTAGAAGGGAGAATCTTTTACGAGCTTTTTCAGTAATGTATTTCAAATGGTTGCTCCATGTTAACTTACTATCGAAAATAACTCATAAGTCCTAGGAAGGTGAATAATTTGAATAATTTCGAGGGAAAAATTGTTCCGGGGCCGGGCATCGAACCCGGGACCTTTGGTTAAACGTACCAATGCTCTCCCAACTGAGCTACCCGGGAACTCTACCTGACACGATCCAATTTTTCCCTCTATTACCACAGACCTCAAAGTGGGCTGACAACTGTCAAGCAACCAACATTGAGTGCACACTAACTCTGTGTGACTTAAATTGTGGTTTTCTGTTACGTACAGTGAAGTGTATTATGCAAATTAAGCTTCCAGGTATAACTCCTAGGAAGGTGTTGGCCATTGTATTGGATATTGAATTCTCTTTCTTTTTTACCAAGTGAAAATATTTGGTAGTTACTTTTGCGTAAGTTGAGTGTCATCTAATTTGATGTATTCCATTCATGTAATTGATTTAGAGCTTTAAGAGGAGAATTTTGAATTTTGTCTCTATGTCTGTATGATCCGGAAGTCCACAAAACTATATCATCTGCAAATAGTGCTGTTTTCATGTTTGATTCCTCTAATAGGGAGGGTAAGTCATTTATATAAATATTGAATAAAGTTGTGCTGAGGACAGCGCCCTGAGGTAGACCTCGATATGTACTCGTATATCTGTAACTAAAAAGTGAGTTATTGAATTTAGTAGCAATGAATCTTTGACTAAGGAATTCTGATATCCATATGAACATATTGCTGGAGATACCTAATTTCTGGAGTTTTAGTAATAATTTATTTCTCCAAACAGAGTCATATGCTAACTGAAAGTCAATAAATATTGCCAAGGTATCTTCCTTCTTGTTAAAACTGGCTTTTATTTCTTGGCCGAGGCGTATGACTTGTTCATTGGTAGAGTGTAGTTGTCGAAAGCCGGCTTGTCTTGGTGATAAAAGATTTTGGGATTCTAAATACCACGTTAAACTGTTGGAGATCATTGACTCCATGATATCATATGTACTTCGATACATCACAATAACATGATAGCGTGTATAATAACTTGGTGATTTAAGATGGCACTCGGATCCCGGCTGCTTAGTCACTCGTAATGAGTGCACCTCTGCTCACTAGTGTGTTGGACATTGTGCCACTGTCACACATCTGTCACACAGTGCAAAAGGATTGGCCTCTAAAGGGAAATTAAGAGGTGGGGCGTAAACTGAGAGGATTCATTCCAGCTCGGAATTGGAATCCGGTGTGGCTTAGTGGATAGATCGTCAGCACGTAGAGCTGAAAACCTGGGTTCGAATCCCAGTGCCAGAAAGAATTTTTCTCCTCTCCACCGATCCTTCATCATTTGTTGAAATGGCTTAGACCTACATTTCACATTGATACTGATGACGATATCAACTGCATTCGCGGATCCTAGACTGTACAGAGGCCAGACTGTGAGAGAACAATTGTTCAAAACTGTATTAGCATATCCAGATGCTGACGTTACAGTCCTGTCCCACTACAAAATTCAGTAGATGAGATATAATAGCTTACAGTCGTAATAGGCCTAAATTGTTCATATTAAAGAAACTAATATTAGAACAAGATTTAAAACTTACTGCATTAGGCATGAAAGGTCACAAATAAAATAAATATTAAATAGTTTATCTAATATGAAATAGAAAAACAAGATACAGTAGTGTAGCTTCATAAAGCTGCCATGTCTGAAAAAAGGATAAAAGGAAAGTTTACAAGAACCACAGAACTTGGTTTCTATTTGAGCTGTCGAATAGATGCATTCAATGCGTATTGTATAGTTATATTTTGAAAATGAGATTCAGTCTTCAACAACGAATTTTTGTTGAACATAAATCTTTTGTGTAAAAATGTCTCACGAAGTATTATAGTAAGTTCTATAAAATTCATCAATTCCTTGCAAAAAAAAAAAAAAAAAAGGTAAAACTTCGATATTTTCCCACAATACTCACTGGAGGTAAAATATACTTAGGGCCTATTGAAACCTATTCACATTTCTCGGTCTCTCATCACTTCAGAATTACATCAACCAACTAACCCACTAACCTTGCCACATACCTCGATTTGTTGCCACTTAGTTATCCCCTCATCTAACCCATAGTGAAACGCAAATCAGACTTCAGTCCCATGTGTGGTGTAGGGAAATATCGAAGATTCCCAAAAAATAAATAAATAAAATAAAAATTTTAAACCTAGTAGCTAGGTCTAGGTAGTGAAATTTCTAACTACATGATCAGTTTCCAATAATAAAAAATAAACAGGTATTTTTTTCGATGTATAGTATAAATCAATGGTATTCTATCTTTTTTGCTAATGTACTCTCAAAATATATTTGTACTCCAATACTGCATTCCAATTATATAAGAATTAACAAAAGGCTATGATTGAAGTTGTACTAAAATAAATTATAATTATAATTATTATTATTTTTACTATTTGTTTCTACCTCATTCAGTTTTTCCTTCAAGTAATCTCTCTTTTTATTCCTAAGCGTACGATTTGCTTCCCGTCTTATATTGAAATAATTATCTCTATTCACCTCAACTGGATCTTGTAAGAATTTCAATTTTGCCTGTTTCCTTCTATCTACTACTATGCAACAATCGTCATCAAACCATTGTTTCTTTTTCTTGGTTTCATAATAACCTATGCTCTGTTCAGCTGCAATTTTGATATTATCTCGGATATTTTCCCACATGCTATTCACATCTAACTCTTCCTCAACATCGTCGGAACTTGCTAATACGGCTAACCTATTTGAAATTTATGTCTCGTGTCCAGAATGTTGTACGAAATGAAAATATAAAAATTGGAAATTTATCTTTTGAAGAGGTGGAGAAGTTCAAATATCTGGGAGCAACAGTAACAAATATAAATGATACTCGGGAGGAAATTAAACACAGAATAAATATGGGAAATGCCTGTTATTATTCGGTTGAGAAACTTTTATCATCCAGTCTGCTGTCGAAAAATCTGAAAGTTAGAATTTATAAAACAGTTATATTACCGGTTGTTCTTTATGGTTGTGAAACTTGGACTCTCACTTTGAGAGAGGAACAGAGATTAAGGGTGTTTGAGAATAAGGTGCATAGCAAAATATTTGGGGCTAAGAGGGATGAAGTTACAGGAGAATGGAGAAAGTTACACAACACAGAACTGTACACATTGTATTCTTCACCTGACATAATTAGGAACATTAAATCCAGACGTTTGAGATGGGCAGGGCATGTAGCACGTATGGGCGAATCCGGAAATGCATATAGACTATTAGTTGGGAGGCTGGAGGGAAAAAGACCTTTAGGGAGGCCGAGACGTAGATGGGAAGATAATATTAAAATGGATTTGAGGGAGGTGGGATATGATGATAGAGAATGGATTAATTTTGCTCAGGACAGGGGCCAATGGCGGGCTTATGTTAGGGCGGCAGTGAATCTCCGGGTTCCTTAAAAGCCAGTAAGTAAGTAATTATTATTATTATTATTAATGTAATACAGTAGTTATTGATGCAATAATAATAGTAATGATTTCTTTAAAATGATATCAAGCAAGGAGAAAGAACAGTTGATATTGCAAAAGAAACTAAAATATAGCCTAATGCACTAATTATCAACAAGTATAAAAAATAAATATATCAGCATTTTTACATATATAATCAGTGGGATGCATACTCCTTGAAGGAACTCCGCATACTCCTGGGGGTAAGTGTACCATAGATTGAATATCACTGGTATAAATAACAAATAGGTCCATATGCACTCTGCTTTTTCAATCATGTAAGCATATTAGAATTTGCCAGCAGATGGTGTATGACTATTTTATGGAGCAGTCATTTAAGCTGAAGGTAGTGATTATTGTAAAGAAAATAACTTTCTAATATTGCTACTGTTTAAAATTTTCTGTGTGTTAGTAAATTGACTCATAGGGAAGGTAAAGAAAAAAAACACATACATGCTCGAGTGCCACACACACGCATGCACGCACACACACACACACGAGAAAGAGAGAGTGTGTCATACTGAAAAGACTGGCACTCCTCTCTCAGCACTACAGTCTGGGAAGCAGATCAACTCTCGTGAATAACATTCTTGCAATTTCACGGTATTGCAGTCTGACAAGTGGTCTTTCGTGTAACTAGTGAATTATTGACTTAAGGATTTGAAGATAATCTTGCTTGAATTTCAGAGCATTTGCTCAAAATTCCCTTCATTGCCTTCTATGCACGTGTTGCAGCAGTGTATGATTTTCTGGAGCACATCCTCAGTAATAATGCGTATTAGCCATGGCACCATTTTACACAGGTTATTTTGTGCAAGTACACATGGTGTTTTAAGGGATTCCTATAGGTAAAAGTCACACACTTATAAATCTGGAGACCAGACAGGCCATAGTTCACAATTTTTACTCTGTTGTGAAAAATATTATAGGTTTGCATTGAATGCAGTGATTTGTGTGCTGTTATGCCATCTTGCTGAAAAAATTAGTAATTCTTTTCTTGCTCTGTGAGATGTTACAACAGTCGCAAAATATTGTTCACATAATGCCCCGAATTAAATGTTTAATAAAAAAGAATATTGACCCAACTATTGTTTGTGCACTAGCTGCACACAATACTCTTACCTTTTTGATCAGTGTAGTGGAACTTCATGAGAACACTGTAGAGTTTCGATATGGTATCCCAGTATTGAGTAGTCTGGTGCTCATATAACCACTTAGGTGACCAACCTTCGCCAAAAAAAAAAAAAAAAATGTATAGGATCAGCAATTCCATCGTGGATTGGCTGTAACTCGAACTAGAAAATGCGTTGCCACTATTGAATTATGTGGATTCAATTTCCGTAGCACTGATATCTTATAATGGTGAAATGAGATATTTCAAGCCATTTTACACAAACTTATAAGTTCAGTTATTGTGCTACGTCATTAATTCTTCTTTGGGCTCAATTCCATTCTCACTCACATCTTTAAGTGTTTCTTCTGTTAGAACATACTTAGGACAATATTTCTCTTATCAAGAATGGAGCCTGTTTCTCGCCACTTATTAAACAGTTCAACATCACACTGTTTCATTGGTTATGTAGCCTTTGGAATACACCGCCGAAACCTGAGTAAACGCAACCCATGTGATTTCTTCAGTAGGTACGTTTCAACGACATAACTGGTTTCCTGTAATGTGTATTTAACTGTGATTAAAAGTACGTAGGTATTGGTCAATACATTTTAGACTGCTGACTGAGACTGAACATGTGAAGTCAGTGGCGGCCGATTGGCTGAGTCAAGTGAGGCCGGGCCTCAGTCACTTGGCTTAAATGAACTCAAATTTTGTGTTTTTATATACATAACATATTATGTATTTGAATGACGCATGTAGCATTGTAGAAGTATTTGAAAACTTTGTGATGTATGTAGACCTGTTATGCTAAATTTGTTCCTGAGGCCTGAAATCTTCTGGCCAGGTCTACCTTCTACATTTCGTATGTTTTCGCTGGTTTTCAGGTTGCACTTCAAATGTTGCAACTGAGGCCCAATTCTTCTGGCCTGGCCGGTGTCCATTCACCATCCTTCTCTTTGCCCCATAGACTGGTTTCTTGTCAATGGTCGTCTGAACGGTGGGAAGGAATATGGATGAGGAAGTTATGGAAGCAGTTTTGGCTTGTCTTCCTAAATAGGACGCAAGCATCATACAGATTCTCACTGTCTAGCAGGCGCGAGCCCACACTGTACTCTTCTCTTGTGTCTCAGTATATGACTTACATAGAGTGTTGTACTGTTGTACCTCACAACTACACTATGCTTCATAGTAAGGTAGTGAGTGCAATGCAATGTTATTGTGTATTCCGGGAAAATGGAAACTGAAACAGATGCGAACAAGTGATGAATTGATGATATAATTAATTCATTGTTAAGAATATCCTTTTTCGAGAAAAAAAATTATATTTAAAGAAGGGAAGTTTTCAATACAGATAGACCTACGCCATCACTCACAATTTTCAGAAAGATAATTTTAAAATGCAGGCTTTCAATGCATCATGGCATGGGAAACATAAATGGTTATGTGGTATGAGAAGGAGTGCAGGTTCAATATCTCGTACGAATAGCAACTTATTTGGAGAGTGACATTTTACTATTTTTAATTAATAATAATAATAATAATAATAATAATAATAATAATAATACCACCAGTAATAAACATTCTGTATAGGACATAGACTTACATAAACTACACTGACCAGCAAAAAAGTGATACACTTAAAATAAATTATATTTTTTCTGTATAATTACTAATTAGGAACCAAAGAATTCTCTTCTCATTTGTAAGATGTTTAACACATTAGAACAAATATCTGAACTGTTTGTGAAAAGAAATTGAGGATCTGACCATCTTTAGGGCAGTTTATTGCACCTTAATCTCCGAAGTACCCTTCTTATCTTTATGATTTTATTGAGGGTAGAACAATAAAATCTTTTAAGGTTTACAAACTTGTGGCACCCTTATTGATGATCTATGGATATCGGAAAACATTCTCAACCATCACTAAAATTTTAGTTAGTTATTCATGTGCTGTTGTGAGTAAAACATGCCTCTTAGCAGTGAAGATGTCACAACCACAGTTGCTTTGGTGGAGAATGGACACAGCCTTCGTTATGTGACTCGGGTCATCAGAGCATTGCTTGATACCATTTGCAGTGCAATGCAACGTTATAGGAAACTTGGAAAATACGACAGGAGACGAGGATCAGGCCGTAGGAGGAGCACAAGTGGCAGGGATGACAGATTTCTCACCCTGCAAGTTCTGCGTGATCGCCATAGCACAGCAGTACAGACAAGAAATCGACTGGAAAATGTCAGGCATGTGAGAGTGAGTGAGCAGACAGTGAGGAGAAGGTTTGCAGAAGCTAATCTTCTGTCCGTAAGACCTGCATATGGACCCCAACTCGAGCAGACACAGGCAAGCGCGCCTTTGTTTCGTGAGACAGATCAGGGATGGACCCCAGAGCAGTGAGCCTCTGTCCTCTTCACTGATGAGAGCCGCTTTAACCTGAGGTCTGCTGACGGACGAGGAAGGGTGTGGAGAAGACCTGAAGAGAAATACTCGCCCGCTGGTTTCTCCTCGAGGACTGCGTTTGGGGGGGGGCTCGGTAATGGTGTGGGCTGGCATCAGCAATGTGGCCCACACTGAGCTCGTGTTCGTCATTCGCGGAACCCTCAATGCACAAAGGTACGTCGAAGAGATCCTAGGACCATGTGATGCCCTTTGCACCTTTCATTGGCCAGAACTTTATACTCATGCACAACAATGCCCGGCCGCATACCACTCGTATTGTGCAGCACCTACAGGAAGTTGGAATACGAACCCTAGACTGGGTAACTCATAGTCCCAACATAAATTCTATTGAGCATGTTTGGGTATGCTCGGAAGGAATGTCCATGGCATGACATCAACACCTTGGCGCAGTTGAGGGCGACATTGCTGGAGGAGTGGGATCTCATCCTTCAAGAGAATGGATAGTGGATAATATGTCTCAATGCTTACAGGCTGTCATAGACACCAGGGGTAGAAATAGCAGTTTTTAGTGATTAGTGACCTCAAGAGGTACAGTGTAAACATTGTTTTCATTTGCCTTAAATTGACAAAATTGTGATGCAAGGTAATTTCAAAATTTCAAGATCTGCGAAAGTTACAGAAAATTGTGAGTTACATGCATGTTGCTAATATTGTTTTAGTATTTTTATAATCAGTTATGTTGTTTTTATAAAATTATCATAAATATTTTTTTATTGTAATAAATTAAGATAACTTATTTATAAAAATGTGAAGTGTAATGCTTTTTTTGCTGGTCAGTGTAGTTAAATTACATCAGATTACATCAGGCCTCACCAAGGATTTCTGTCACCGGCTGCTACTGTGTGAAGTGCCAGCAGAATTATTCACGGCTTAGTGAAAACCAACAAGGTAAAATTAATGCATTGTGTCTTTTGCTGGGCTTAAAGTACACAAGTGACTGAGAAAACCTAAGGCACTATCTGCTGTACAGCCAACTCATGGCTCGGGAACAATGCCAATTATTTAGGTTGACACACTCCTTATTGTACATACATACATACATACATACATACATACATACATACATACATACATACATACATACATACACACACACATATACATACACAAACAACAAGCACACATATAGTCATATCCATAATTTGCCCTTCAGAAATTACAAATATAGGTGTGAATTGATCACAGCTTCTATGGGATTATGAATATGGAACAGATAATCTTTCTCTTTTTGCAGCTTAAAATATGAATGGAAGCTTTGTTTTTTATAATCGCAATTACCTTCATTTATTTTATTAATAGATCAAATTAGATAATATTTTGTACAACTTTTTGAACTTGTAGCTAGCTCTATTGACCAGTCTGAATCTTTGTACTTTCATGCTTAAAAAGTGGGACAAGTTTCACTGCTTTACATTTCTCATTGGTTTATTTGTTTTTTATGAAATATGTTTTATTGTATTGCTACCAGGAACAATCTGTAATTGTTTAATTCTATTTTTTTATTGTACGAATTTATACTGAACTCTAGGCCTGATAGAAATATTATGACTGTACTAAATTTTGACTGAAATTATGGACAATACAGCTCGCTTGAAGTCATTGTGTAAATTACTGCCATCAAGTATGCCTATAGTTGGTAAAGGTAGTGGTTTATCACATTAAGCCTGTAATGAGTTTTATAGTTAAATCGACCATATCCATAATGATCGATTCTTCTATTTTGTTTTGTTTTGTTTAGTTTATATATCCAAGGTATTTGTTTATGTAATCAGGTAGCTAGATTTATGATTCATGAAAATGGCCGCTTGAAGCTCATCAATCAGCCTTCAGTTGTGAAAAAGGGAGCAGGTTAATAATTTGCTCAAGTGCATGGAGTTAAGTATTTATAACCAATCAATTGCAGTTTTTACTCAGTCAGTCGCGAGCACTTGAGGTTGTTGCACCACAATTACATCACTTTTTAATGCCTGATACTCTAAACAACTTACCTAAGAAGGTTACTATTTTGTTTTTATTTCAGATAGCACGAAAAGTAGGAAGTTTTGAACATTTAAATAAAGAAACGTAATGTTTAAATAACGCAGTTCTTTATATGAAATATTCCTTTATTTTATCAATACTGTTAATCACGTCTCTCTTTTCAAACTCAGTGTAGCTTAGTAGAACTGTGATTGCATAGAAAGAACAGAGATTATGGCACGTCCGAAATTTTTCCAAAAGCAGACATAATCCATCTCAGTAATTAACCCTAGAACACAAACCTTTTTCAGACACTTTTAAACGCAATCATTCGTAACTTTTACGATCACTTGATAAACTATATTCCAGGATGTGAAGAGGAATGTAATAAATTATATTTACTTTGAACGTACTGTTTTATATTTACTGGAAGGTTCAAATCATACATTGTAATTATTTATAAAAATTATTGCATTATTTTTTATGGTGTTCTATGCAGAAAGCCTTCCGACAATGGTACAATATATTGTAGTCAGTCTTCTCTTCTATAATGGGGAAATGTAGCACATTTTTCTCTTGTTCGTAAAAGAATGTTCAGTATCTTCTTCTTGGTGATTTTCGGTCCCCAGTACACATTTGACCGTTGAATAAACATAAATAGAAGTGTTGGAATCCTTATTCTTTTCTTCATCCATGGAACAATTAGTCCTTTGCTTAGTAACCTTAGTACAACAAGGTAGTGTTTCCTTCGAAGTGTAGTCTTTTGTTCACGACAGGTAGTATATACATGAACCACATGTGAATTGAAGCAAGCAATATTGAGCATTCCACACAAAACATTATAATGGCATCTGGAATGGTGGAACTCAACACCACCTTGCATGAAGCACTGTACTTTCGCCTAACAGATCCAATTCCGACATAATCTTATGCCACACCTGTGCAGAATTGCTTCGACAACTGCCTCGGCCAGTAGATAGGCCTCAGATTCCTCAGAGGACCGATAGAGCAGGCCTTCAGGTCGCCTGATCTAGATTCACGTGACTTTACTTTTCAGGATAAGGAGAAGTGAAGTGAAGAGTTGTGATCTACAACATCTACGAACGCAGAAAAGTGCCGTGAAATCACCTTCAACATCCTACATAGTCCATGTTGAATCTTTCGTACACTACTTTTAACACTTGAATATAAATAATTGATTAAATGGCGATCTTACTCATGTTAATTGTGTAAGCATGTGCGGCTTACACAATTAACACGAGTAAGATCGCCATTTAATAAATTATTCCTACATAGTATTGTAAATAACATAAAGTTCCTCTTCCATACATGTTGGAAATCGGAGGGAATCATATCGAACATATTTTATGTTTTAACCTACGATGCCGGACTTGTTGGACGCTCTTTACAATGAACTTGTGCCTAATTTCAAAATTGTATGGAAGTGCTATTTTGACAATTTTTGAAGCAAAATAAGGTATTATGCAATGCCAATTATTTGTATATAATGAAAATAATTTGTCTTATTCTCATTACGATGTAGAAAGTAAAGTTTCTGGTTTTTTGATATGCTGACAACTGTATGCAACATGAAAGTCTGGCACAACTATCATCATCAAGAATTGGAAAGGTTCTGAACAGACGGTAATGTTGACTGACTCTGTATCATTCCCCCACTTTCATTTATATATGTCACCTGTAAAACTTACAAGTTTTTTTTTTTTTTTCATTTCATTTATTATATTCCATAGATCTTACATTAGCAATGAAGCTTCAAGATGTGCAATTTTTACAGGTTTACAATTTTGAATTTTCTACAATTTTTTTTACAATTTTCTACAAATTTTTACAATATTTTGGCGAGATGTAGTGAGTGACGTGAGGCCCGAGGATTCGCCAAAAGATTACCTGGCATTTGCCTTATGGTTGGGGAAAGTCTCGGAAAAAATCCAATCAGGTAATCAGACCAAAGGGGGTGAAATGAAGTGAGGCCAAAAATACACGTTCACTTATTTAACATTTTTACAGTAGTGTATATTAAGAAATACCAAATTAGAGACAATGATTCATGTTGAAACTACTTATGCTAAGGTGGCTACAGAATCTATTATTCCACATCCAACGACCATATCACGAAATATCAAGGATAGTGCAAACAATATTCATTCTGAAAAAATAAAAGAATCAATGGAAAATTCGCCATTTGGTTAAAAATAATGAATAAATTTTGTTTAATCCTAACTAAATTTCCTTCTTTGTTTCCTTAATGTATTTAGGCCTACTTTTGTCCTGTGACATTACGAATACAAGGCTATTACAAAATATACAACTGTTCGGTTCAACTGGAGGATAAAGGCCAAGATCTGATAGCCTGTATACCTATAGATTCACTAATCAAGTGATAGGGCTTCAGGTACGAGTAGTTTAACATTGTCATAGTGCATATTGTAGATGCATTGATAGAAGACAGTTTTCAACTTAAGGTACCGGTAATGCCAGAAATGATGGAGACTGACTGGTCGACTGTGATGCTTCAGTTGGGTGTCTGCTTTCTTACAGATTCAGTACATGCTCAGCCAGCTTGCTGCATATAGTGACTGACTGGATGTAATATCATAGCCCTTGATCGGTTGTTTTCATTGGAATGGAGACTTCTATTGTGTATAATAGAGGGAGAGAGAGAGTGAAATTATGTAGGAAATTCGGAATATTTTGAGAAAACCTGCTGCAACACTGTTTTTGTCCACAAGAATTTGACTGGACCTGAACACATTTCCGACGTGGAAAGTCGACATTAGTTGGCTAACAGGGTACCGGTATCAAAATATGTATTTGTATTTAAATTAAATATTAAAAATAATGTATTTTTAATAGAATCTCCACATTTGAGTATTAGGATGAATGTAGGAGCACATAAAATTTGTACCAACTTCATAATATTATGTTATTTCCTTTAAAATTGTTCAATTTTCTGCTTAGGTGTGACTGAATTCCTGATAGACAAATTATATTGGGTTCCTTCCCATTTCATATTTAGTCAGGAGAATGAATATGCAGAAATAAATAAATCAATACAAAGTATTTTGAGTACTATGTTCCTAACGTATTTTCTTTTTCCTTAGATTATTTTTCGGTTTGTGACATTTGGACTGAATGCCTTTGTACTCCGATATGTCAGTCAGTCAGTAGTGGGTGTTATGAATGTGCGTCTTCTCCTCCTGGAATCAACAATACTGTTTCTGAGCCGTGAAGCATTCAGACGTGCTTGTCTTAGCAAGACAACGGATCACAATTGGGCTCAAGTCATCAATTTATTGTGGCTGACGTAAGTTAGGACCTCATGAGTATTTTGAGTATCAAAAAGAACAATCAAGGCCTATATACAAAGTGGGTCAAAAGTTGCTTTCTCCAGTATTTGTTCTTAGGTTTCATACTTGTACACATATACAAATGCCATAACTTGAACAATAAAGGAATAGGTGGTGTAATAAGTGATGAGTTGACACTATGTTCGTGCGTCAGCTGTTTTTCTGATGTCATGTTTTGTTATAGTTTTGTTTTATTGTGTTGATTTGCGTCTCTATGCAATAACTGTTACTTGCAGCGAATCGCAAATTAACCACAGAATTACGTGATCTGACGCCATGTGATTTTTCGCTGTGGGGTATCCTGAAAAATGATGATTTTGCTCAGAAACAGAAGGATCTGAATCAGTTGCGACAGATCACCGAACACTCATTCGCAGTGAAAATCGATGAAAATCGTGAGTTATGTTCTGCCATCTGTAAATCAGTGTTAAACGTTGTGAATTGTGTACATCGAAAAACAGAGCTTGCATTTTGAACAAAATCTTAAGTGTAAGGACGTGTTTGGGGAAAGCCACTTTTAACCCATCCTGTGTGTGTGTGCGTGCGTGTGCTTGCGCGTGTGTGTACACGCGCGCAGAGTTCCTAGTTGCTATGCAGACTGATCCCAGATAATAATGTTCCATCAGCTTAAAGACAGTAGTGCAGAGTGCCTGTCTTGAGGAAGCTAAGTGGTAAGGGGTGAAGTGGGACCACTCTGGTTAGGGAAGCATGCATGGACTTGTCGCCCAAAAGTATATTTTGTTATGTACAGGTTGAAGTGAAACCAGTCTGCCTAGGAACTCTCTGTATATCTTGAAAGAAAATGGTTTTGAATTTTACTTTGTTCTGGTTTATCACAGATTTAAAATGCTTCGCAGAACATCTCTCTTCTACATTTTCACTGTATTATTGAGTTTCAATTTCAAATGGGCTTTCTTTGTTCTTCCCACATACTTTTTACTTACTGGTACTTACAGATAGTTCCAGGTCTTTTTGCCTAATTCTACATTTTACCTACTTTTCTTTTCTTCCTTCTCTTTACTGGTATTGTATTTGTACTACTTTTCCCCATCTATGACAACAATGTTTGTGGTAAATAATATACTAAGGCATGTTAGCAAGAAACGGGTCGATCCAAATCTTGCTCTCACTTTATAAAGAAAAAAAATTCGTGGTTGATGTTTCGGCCATTGTCGTAGTCATTCTGGGCAGCAATGGATGGGGAATTTATACCGTCTACCATCATCCAAAGGTGGAAATCTTCTAGTTTTGAAGGATACTAATGTTGCAAACAGAAGGAAACCTCGAAATTACTCGAGTGTACTGGTGCTGTATTGAAAGCAAAACCTGTCGAAGTAGAGCTGTATCTGAAGGGGATCCACCAGAATTGTGAAAACTACTGAGCATAGTCATGCAACAAATCAGGAATTAGTGTCTTCCCGAAAAATTATTTTAACAGTGAAGAGAATTCCACTGGAGCATGCTGAAGAGCCTACACTAGAACAAACAACCTAACAGAAGTGTGACGGAATAGTTTTCAGTTGCTCGTAGGGAAATGCAATCCTTCACCTTATTCCATATGACGCGAGTTAAAAAAAAAAAGATAATGAAATTATGACAATGCAGAAACGTGTGAGAGAAGCCTTGCAGGAAGTATCCTGCTATCAACAGAAGATTGCAGACTTCTACATTATCTACAAGGCTGTGGACATAATTTCAGCCTATGAATGTATATCATAAAGAAAATTAAAATCAGTGTAATTTTTCACTCCGTTTCATTTTGTAGTAATTGTAGTAGGCAAGAACAACAGGCAAAATACAGTAGAGGATATGTAGTGGGCAAAGCACAGTAGACTAAGTACAAAAGTAGTGGGTAAAGTGCAGTGAATGAAAATTCTCAGGGGCAAAGTGCAGTAGGCGAATAGACCTGATATGCCTGATAGATTTTGAACTAACAGGAGCAAATTATAGAATTCTGAATTGGAGAAATTTAACCTATTTCATGGTATGTTTTTCTCTCCAAAACATTCTGAATACTTTAATTTTACGAAAGTTTGTTTTCATTGATATTATGGACGAAGTTGGCAGAAAACCAAGATAAAAAAAAACAAGGAAGTTGTTTTTTTGTTTGTTTAAACCGTTTTTTTTAATAATTTCTGTTTTTAACATTAACCTAAAAAAAGTATCAGTGAAACAGCATTTGCTTTGCAACATCACATTGGCTTCATTATGCATTAAAAACAACGATAATTAGATGTAGAAAGAAAGATAAAAACTAAACTTTGTAGGCTACATTTTTTTTTCGTGATAGATAAGATATCGTATCTATATAACCCTCTACTCATGCTCTATTGTTGTCTTTCCTCTTTCACCAATAAACTGACAACATTCAGTTAAACATAAAAATCATCCAAATTTTCCTCCTTATTGAATAAACAACTTTGAGGCTTTTTCTATTCCCAATCTGTTCCTAAGTAAAATGATTAATTAAAAATACGCTCAATCTTAGCAAAAGAGGCCTTGGCTGTGAATAGCTGTCGAATTACAGGAAACACTTTGTTGTTAAATTTATCCAATTCATTTGTAAGACTCTTCCATTAGTCATAATTTGTCACTCCTTTTGTCATGTTAGGTTCAAAGAAATCTTTATGGAATGGTGGTGATTATGTAGCTTGGAATTTTATGATCAATGCTACAAATAAGTTCCTAGATAACGTTCTTCAGCAAAATTCAGGGAAATGTCCTTTTTTTTTTCTTTTGAGGTGAGATCATTTCTGCTGTTTTATCCGTAGAATCTAGCATGTCTTCAAGAAGATGTGCTGTAATTAAGGCAATGTTATATCTTGTTTCAATTTTTTTCCTAGAAGACTGGTCATAAAAATTCTCCATAATTTCTTTCCACATAGAAACTGAATCTGAGATGGTGTAGTTGTTTCCTTGTATTTTGTCCAATGCTGATGAAATGAGTGTCAACAATGAGATGAAATCTACTTGTTGTTAACAATAGGAGTTTTGTCAGGATCCGTCTGTGCGTATCTATTTAACAGATATTATTAGTTTACAATATTTGTCACATTTATTTAGTTTTAAACGTTTTCGGCTTAATTAAGCCATCTTCAGAAAAGTTTATGCCTATATACATGAAAGTAGTACATGTGTATGTGATACAAATAAATAAACCAATTAAAATAAATCTCTGTAGAAGTAGGTGAACATACAATGAATTAAAACAATACTGTATTAAAACAGGGCTATGTGAACCATAATGAAAGTTACTAAAAGTTATTAAATACTAAAATTAAATTAAAACATGTGCGATGGAGTTGCAATTGAACAGGTTGGTTCGTCTGCAGTGATGTCCAGATCTGACTAAAATATGGTGAATCAATATCATGAGTACTATGGAGACATCCCTGTAGACACTGAAGGAGGGAAGACAACTCCCTTCAGTGTCTGCAGGAATGTCTCCACAGTACTCATGATATTGATTCACCATATTTTAGTCAGATCTGGACATCACTACAGACGAACCAACCTGTTCAATTGCAACTCCATCGCACATGTTTTAATTTAATTTTAGTATTTAATAACTTTTAAAACTTTGATCATGGCTCACATAGCCCTGTTTTAATACAGTAATATTTTAATTCATTGTATGTTCACCTACTTCTACAGAGATTTATTTAATTGGTTTATTTATTTGTATCACATACACGTGTACTACTTTCATGTATATAGGCATAAACTTTTCTGAAGATGGCTTAATTAAGCGGAAAACGTTTAAAACTAAATAAATGTGACAAATATTGTAAACTAATAATATTTGTTAAATAGATAAGCACAGACGGATCCTGACAAAACTCCTATTGTTATTGTATCAGCTTATCGGCCCTCATCATGCCTTTCAAATACTTGTTGTTACACAACCTTATCAATTACTTGATTATTTGTTGTTGTTGTTTAGTCAACTGTCGGAAGACAGGTCTGAACCTCACAAGTGATACTAAGAAGGCACTACTTATGAGGCAACTAGGCTTGGAGATAATGGGATAGGGGGGCCAGTTGCTTTCCCCCTCCATTGCCTACATCGATGACTATTGTTAGTGCATCTCGAACTGTTGGATCAACGTCAAACAATGTACTGCATTTTCTATGCGTGCTTACCCCATTCCTAGACATTCTCGTCAACTAAGTCAGCTGGGACAACCGGAATTACCAGTGCTTCAGTTCACAGTTTTCAGTTCAGTGACTCGTGCGTGGTTTGTACGTGACCTTGATCCGCCAGTTCGAAATGCGCTGGGGATAGCTACCTGTTACACTAGTCAGCCTCTGACACATGTCAAGTGAGATCTACTGCCTCACTGAGGAACAAGTTTTTTTTTTGTCTC
The DNA here is from genome assembly GCF_040183065.1 of Periplaneta americana. Taxonomy (NCBI): domain Eukaryota; kingdom Metazoa; phylum Arthropoda; class Insecta; order Blattodea; family Blattidae; genus Periplaneta; species Periplaneta americana. Next base: position 57,949,126 of record NC_091125.1, on the reverse strand, counting down.
AGAAAGAAAAATATGTGATTCTGATAATATTTTTTCTCCTGAATTCAAATATGATATCGGCCTTTCCTCATCATGCTACTGTATGTGACTGGTAACTCTGGCTGCCACAGAGGGGCCCGACCATCTCTGCGGGGACGGGAGAAGGAAGGAAGTTGTTGAGATTACAGTTTAGAGACGTCTTGTAACATCTGTTCAGAATACATGTGCTGCAGTGCAATGAAGTTGACTTGTGACTCTGAGATTACGCAAATAATGGGTATAGACCTACGTAACTATAAGCTGCAGTATTAGAGTGTTAGTGTACTTGTTACTGTGTACTATTGTAGTGAATACCTCAGAAAGCGACCTAACAAAAAACTCAGTGTCGAAGGTTTAGAATAATTGTTTCCTTTTGTACATTAAATGTCACTGGTCCCATGTTCTAGGATACTATATATGACGGTTAGGGTACGGCCACACGAGCTATGTTTGTAACAAGTTTTCTGCGACAAATGTAGCTGGAATAATAGACTGCATTGAGTTAAATGGAAGCGGCCACACGGAGCAGTAAATGTAGCAAGTTTGGCGCCGTCTGACATGTTAGGTCTATTCGTGACCAATAATTTTCTACCTTAAACGAATTAACATTGTTGTTAGTTACTGGGAATTTCTTATTATGAAATCCATATTTTTAAACTTTAAATTTATATTAATATTTATTTCATCTTTACTAATTCCCAGAGGAGACTCAGCGAGTCCAAGAATATACATGTCAAAAGACTTTTATCTACTAACTGACAATAAATAAAGAATAAATATCATGCAAAAGAAAACAAAAAATAATTGTAATAAAAGCACAAACAAATGTGTAAAATGAATGGTTATGCTTTAATTTTTTAGGAATGAGATAGAAAGCAAAAATAAAATGTCATGTTAAGGAAACACAGATTAAGACTTTAAAAAGAGTGAAATAAATCAAAGTTATTCATTTTACAGTAGAGAATTACAATAATTTATTCCAATGTAAATTTACAAATGCGTATGGATACACGCATAAGCTAATTTTAAATACTATTTTCTTAATCTTATTCCTGTTTTTTGTTACTTCACCAGAAGGAAAAGTAAATATCGCCACTAAGTTCCTTTCTGGTAATTGAATTTGCAGCCATGCATACAACACCTTGGCATTTTATTCAGGCCTAATGTATTTAAAAATAAAACAAGTGACATTGATGAGTGCAGTGAAATTTGTCTCCCAAATTAGCTATGAGATATCGCAATTTGTACGACTCCGCTTATCTTTTAGCGTTAAAATTTTCTTTTGTTGGTAAAAAACTTTATGAGACATGAAACTGTAACATACCCTAAGATTCACCTTTCAGTTTCCCCCTCCCCCGAAATTTAATAATCTGAGAAACGTGATCTATCATGTTCAAGAGAACGTAAACTCTGTTTTCTATTGGATAAGATGTAGGCCTACAATGGGAGAAAGGTATTCTCAAATTTGAAGGAAAACCCGTTTTTTTAATGGTTAAAATTCTCAGTATGTATATGTAATCATAAGAACAGAATTAACTTGTGTTTATGAGGGAGTGAAGTAGAGAGGGAGATTGACTTTTAGATGGGAAATTATTATCATGATATTTATAACAATACGATGCCAATATATATGACATATTTTGTTACTAACAATACAGTGCTGATAAATATTGCTTCGCTTATGTATAGTCCAGCTGAGTTCCCCTATTTTTTAACTCTCTTCAAAATATCTTTCTTTAAAAAGTACATAAATTTTTCTTCTTTCAATTTCGACCTAAAGAATTCTTCAATAACTAAATGAATACAAAAGCGTTCTAGCAAACCCTTCACAGCAATTTTGTTTGGTAAAAAGACGTACAATTCTTTTGCAGGACAGACCTCACAAATCAGTATTGTTTATAAAGACATTGCCACTTTGAGTTGTGTTTTGAGATATAAGCGTCAAGTTTAAATTGCCGCAACATCCAATAAGCATTCTACAAAACCAAGAAAAAGAGAACTTTTATTATAGATGTGTTTACTTATACTCTTTTCAAAATACCGTTCTTTGAGAGTACACATTTTTTTTCTTTCATTTTCGACCAAAGGTTTCCTTCAATAACAAAATCTATACAATAGCATTCCAGTAAACTCTTCACAGTGACTTCATTTGGTAAAAAAGAAAAAACACAATTCTTTTACAAGACAGATCTCTCAAATATGTTACAAACAGATTGCCTCTTTGAGTTGTGTTTTGGGTCATGTTTACAACTCCTTTTTACTTGGAGATGCTTCAGAAGTTCATGTATTGAAAAGGGAAGAGCATGTCTAACCTGTCGTACAATCCCAATGACCCTTCTACAGAACCACAAGAAATTAGGTCTTTGCCTTTCAGCAAACCCTCCACCCACACCATACTTCCGATTGTTACTGATGAACAATATTGCCTGTTGTAAAATCGACAAAGGAATAAAAGTTAACTTTATGGCACTGCTATAAATTTTCTTCTCATGCGCATAATTGTGTGTGACCGTAATAATGTACACTAACAACGCACAGAAAGTGACTTTGGCTTCATACTCCGTCTCGGAAGAAAGCTTCCACTACACTATGGCTGAGTGCTGCAAAACGCAAAAGAACTAGCTACAAATGTCGCTACGTGTGGCATGTCATGTGGCCACACGTAGCGACATTTAACGCAGAAACTGACTTACTACTGGAGACATTTTAAGGAGCATTCACATGTTTTGAAGAGTATTTCAGCTTTTGTACAGAAACTTTGAAAAGGGTTGGAAAGTAATTCAAATGGTAATTCAAGCTGCCTCACAGCTCACAGACGGGCTGGGCTAGTCATAACTTATCGGAACTTGTATGCCCTAATTGTTGTTCACGATTCTTATGTCTTGAAGGGAACATGTCCCATGTCACATAACTCAACACGTGAGGGAGGCTTGCGCCCCAGGTATTTCCTCTTAATGACTGTTGCTTCCTATTTAAGCATTGGCTCGCCCAGACCTGTTGCTTACTTGTGAATTCTACATTTCTGAAGAGAGTCCATCGATCCTGGGACTGCAGCCTGGGACGCGACACTATAAGCTACAGTATTAGTGTGTTAGTGTACTTGTTACTGTGTATTATAAACTACAGTATTAGTGTATTAGTGTACTTATTACTGTGTACTATTGTATAGTGTAGTGTAGTGAAATAGTGTAACGTAATATGCTATGGCTTTACGAAAACCACATACCGTTGTGCATAGAGAGGGGAGGGAAATAATTGCGAATATAATAGAGAAATGTGACGAAGAGAAAACACGTAAGCATTTATTACTATCTTTGCCTAAATCTACCGAAAGGGGCGCTATGTATGCTGGGGTATCGTACTCTACAATAAAGAACATTAGGAAAGAAAATAAAGAAAGGAAGGAGACTAATGCAGACAACCATCTGAAGTCACCTGGAAAGAAGAGAAGAGTGAGCTCCCGTAATATCGTATCCGTTGATGACTTCGACAAGTGTGTGATTAGAAACGTCATACAAGACTTTTATGTTACTGAGAAAAGGGTCCCAACTATTCCAAAGCTTCTTCCTATAGTAAAAAGCAAAATCAATTTTCCTTGGGGCAAGGCTTCTTTACGCCAGGTAATAAAATCAATGGGTTTTAAATGGAAGAGGTGTCAATCAAAGCGAAAAATTTTGATTGAGAGGCCAGACATAGTGGAATGGAGAGAAAAATATCTCGTAAAAATGAAGGTGTATCGCGAAGAAAGATGCCCTGTGTTTTATATAGATGAAACATGGGTGGACAGTAATTTGACATTTAGGAAATGTTGGCAAAGTAGTGACGTAATGGGCATCCAGACGAATTACAATTCCAATAACAGGCTCATAGTAGTGTATGTAGGTAGCAAACACAGGTTTCTTCCCAACGCTCAACTCATATATAAGGCTGGGTGCACAACAGGGGATTACCATGGACAAATGAACAGTCAAAATTTTGAGAAATGGACAATGCAACAATTAATTCCAAATCTCCCTCCGCAATCTGTAATTGTATTGGACAATGCACCATACCATTCCATCCAAATTGATAAACCACCGACTCCTTACTCTGTGAAACAGGACATGCTATCGTGATTACACAAGAAAGGCATAGAATGTAATGAGGGCATGCAAAAAACTGAGTTGTACGCTTTAATTCAGCCATTAAAGCCAAAAGAAAAAATTTTCAAGTTTGACAACATTGTAGCTGGTTACGGACACACTGTGCTTCGTCTGCCCCCATACATGTGTGACCTAAATCCGTTAGAACTTGCTTGGTCTAAAATGAAAAGATTCATTAGAGAGTGCAATGTTACGGCAGATTTGTCATTAGAAAAGTTACGTGCTACTACGATAGACGCTATACGAAATGTTACTGCAGAAGACTGGGATGGTTTTTGTCAGCATGTGGAAACACTCGAGAAACAGTACTGGGAGAAAGACGGCATTGTTCCAGATGTAATAGACAGCATAATAATCAACCTGGACACCGACAGTGATAGTGACAACGAAGCTAGTTCAGATGTGTCGAGTTCCTCCTCTTCCCAGGAAGACTTCGACTGAGCACAGCACGAGTAGGGTAAGATAAACTTTTTTTCACTGATAGTAGCTTGCCTAGTGAGTCACTCGCTCCTCCCCCCGTTGTTAACTTGTTTACTTCTCTTCCACGGACAAAGTTACCAGACACCAACAGTAGGTTTCTGAGAGACATGCGTTTATAATTTCAAACACTTTAATATTTTTTACATTCTTAACTACACAATATTCAAACATTGTGACTCACCTAGAAAGTAAGAAATGACGATATTCTGCTACATTTCGCCTGTGGAGCATCTGTCTTGATGGTCCAACAATAATTGGCCAGCATATTAGGATTCCATTTGCCTTGATACCTCTTTTCCATAGCTGAAATCTCCTGATGAAAGTTTCCCCATGCTCATCGCTCACTGCACTAAGATTTTTCGGGAAGAAATCTAGGTGTGAGTGCAGGAAGTGTACTTTTAAGGACAAATTACAACCCAAATGTTTATAAGATGTTATAAGATCCATTGACAATATCATGGTAATTTTCCACCTTTCGATTTCCATAAAAACTGTGAGTAACTTTTTTGAATGCTTACCAAGCTGCTTTCTCCAATAGATTCAATAGTTCCTCAAACTTTTCATCATGCTTTATTGATCGTATTTGTGGACCCACAAATATTCCTTCTTTAATTTTTTCGTTACTAATTTTAGGAAAATTCTGTTTTAAGTTCATGAAACCAGGAGTATTGCCATGACTTTGACGAAATTCTTCATTAATCCTAGTTTGATATGTAACAGAGGTAGATACACATTTTTAGGATTACACAATGCATAATGTTTCACATTTTCCTGTCCAGGAATGAATGATTCGTGTTTAGGCCATTCTTTTCCAATGTAATGGTTTTTTTTTCTGTCACTACTATCCCAGTGACACAAAAAACAACAGTACTTTGTGTAACCAATCTGCAGACCAAGAATAAGTGCCACCCCAAATATTCCATTCATACACTGCATATTGAAGCTTTTCCAATATAAATTTAAGGTTTTCATATGTTTCTTTCATACTAGCAGAGTGAGCCACAAGTATTGATGGAAATTTATTACCATTATGAAGAAGCACAGCTTTTAAACTAACTTTAAAGGAATCATTGAACAAGCACCAATCTGTTGGGTTATGTTCAATACCAAATGTCTCCATAAGAGAAGAAATGTCATTACAAAACACTAAGCCATTTTCTTCAGAAAAATAATCTTTAAATTGAGAGTGACGATTACGATACATACATGTATTTGTATTCTCTTGAAGAAGATTCCATCCTTTCAGTCGGGAAGCACACATTTCAGACTGTGTTTTGGATAATTGTAAATCTCGTATGAGATCGTTAAGATCTTCTTGAGTCAGTAAATTTGTTCAAAAGTTTATCACCAAACCCTGTTTCTTTTTTTTCCTTACTTCCATCACAATTTGAGCTCTCTTCATCTAATGTCACATGTTCCGGAGGCTTTGGTATGGGCAATTCTTCGCAGTGTGGAACTGGTCTCATTGCAGATTGTAAGTTAGGGTACACCACTGTATGTTTTGATTTTGACGTAATTCCTTTAATGTTTGTTAAGCAGAAATAACAGTCAGAGGAGTGATCTTTGGGTTCCCTCGAAATCATAGGGATAGCAAATGGCATGTGACGTGTGCCATTCTTCCATGCAGTGAGAAGTCTAGAACACGATAAACAACAGACATGAGGGGCCCAGGCTTTTGTTTGGTCCCCCACTTTACACCCAAAATAAAGTTCATAACACTTTTTCACTAATCGAGTAAGAATGTTAAGATTATGTATGCCGTCTTGTTTAGCTTATCAAATTGCATACATCATAACACATAGAAAGCAGTTACAAGATGGCATACATAATCTTAACATTCTTAATAATTCAGCTTATCGGAAATCCTAAAAATATGACTATAATGGAGTAAGGTTTCGTCTTTGGGACTTGAGCGTCACTTCACCACATATATAACAAAAGTTGTTAGGATGATTTAAACAAACTCTAGGCATTTTGTAACTAAGACTAATTAGAAGAAAAAAATGTGTAAATATGTAATACATAATAATTCAGACACACAAAGCACTCACAATGACGTGTTTACTGGTTCACTGCTATCTCCACAATTGACATTGTTCTGATGAATGTGTGCTACAGTAGTTCACGTTTATGCATGTTTGTACATGTCTGTGGATGTGTATTCAGCAGGTGGTGGTCTGTATATCTCTCTGTAAGTCTGAACCTGTACAACAGTAGCAACGATACCATCTGTTCCATCATATTTATAATGCTCTAGTAGCTTTTATTTGACAATGGACAAATTGACGAAAAAACATTTATTTTACAAAATTGAAGTTGAAATAAAAAAAACTGTGGGTGATGGAGAAATTCCGAATACATATTTGAAAACATGATAAAAAAACTGCATTAAGTACAACTATTGGTACTCGTGAGACAAAAATCATATTGACCAATAAATGTACATATGAGCCAGAACCTCAATCAGAGAAAACTTGACGATTATCTTCACATATATTCAGTATGTGAGCCTAAATGCTAATATAATATTGAAGACAGTCTCCCATACTTTTACATCTAACTTCACTAGGAGGACTAGTTCAGTTGATGCACACTGATGCAAACTAGAATTGGCGAAATTATTATTCCTGAAATATTTACAATATTGAGCATAGGTTTTGTATCATGTGGCATTTGAAAATTATGACTTAGAAATTTATAGTATGTGGGCAGAACAACCATAACTTACAAGAGCCAAATCGTCATTGTGTTCTAAAATTTTCCGCACTTTGGTTATATTACCTGCCTTTTCTGCGACAACAGATCTCACTTTGCAATTTATTTCTGTCTCACATATTTTTAATACTACTGGCTGTCACATGTGCTAGATAATCAGAAGTATGATGATTTTCAGAGGTATCAGTTGTGTCGATTTAATAAATGTCACTTTTTGAAGTTGTTATTTTTATATGAACAATAGGCCTGTTCTACATTTGATCATTCATCAAACCCAAGACACATAATCTCACTTTCAACTCTGTTACGAAGTTTTGACATTTCTGCCTCAAAAACATAATTTAGTATATAACCACCTGTTTCCTTTCTAGTTGGAGGGAAATAATCTCGACGAAGGTCCTGCATTAATTTAAGAAACTGGGGATGTTCTGCACTTCTAAACCCAGAATTAGAGGTATAAATGAAGCAGGCTACTTGATGATCTTAATTCTTTTTTAATGTTGCAGTAGTTCTAGTAATGTAGGCACCTAAAGAATTGTCACTTCCATATCCAGATGACGTATGAATTTGTGTTTTGTTTAAATTGGAAAGAACATTTTCTTCTGCTGTTCCTATTCCTTGTATTGCATTTATTTACATTCCTTGGTATTCCTATATCACTTTCAGCTAGAATATGGATCATGTCAAAAAAAAATCTTAATTGTACTGTAAAGTTTCAATTTTATAGTCACAGTCTAGTTGAAATATATACAGAAGAATTTTACAATATAGTCTACTAGTACAACAGAAGAGTTTAGTATAAATTCTTAATACAAGACAGAAGTATTCATGGAGTAGTGTGGAATGTCATAAATTCACCTACCGGTACATAATAGAAGGCTTGAGAAATTAGGTAGGTCTACTTTTTTAATTTGCCCCTAAATAATCTTATGTTTTGAATTTGATTCTCTATATCCTTAGGGAGGCTATTAAAATGTTTACTGCCATATAATCACTGCTTTTTAATTGCACGATAGACTTGCTAATGAAGTACGAAAATAGTTTTTCTGATGTAATCCAACAATTGCCGCTTCTTCATTCTTGTAACTTCACCTTCATCTTCATGTCCACATTTCTTGCACTTGACATGTTTTTCCTTCCTAGAATCTTTTTGTATTACATTCAAATGTTGCCAAATGTAACACAAGCAATAAGGATGTGAAGTAATACGACACTTGCTGTATACCTACTGATCTAACAACCAGCAAGTCCTACTCAATAAACTGTTAAAATATCCTAATTTAAAAATTCATTGTTGTTCGAATAATAGAATTGCAAAGTAGTAAAAATATCATGAATAAAAATCATCATCATCATCATCATCATCATCATCATCTTCCTAACAAGTATTAGGCCAAGTGGCCTGTTACGGTCTCAAACTAGAATTTTCAGTCCATCTCTTCTTTGGACGGCCTAGAGATCTTTTGCCATATGGATGGTAATGAAGCAGTGCTTTTGGAATTCTGCATCGATTCATTCGTTCGAGATGACCCTTCCACTGAAGTTGATATTTGCTGATGAACTGCATAATGGGTTCTATTTGAAGTTCTTGCATTAGGTCCTCATTTTTTTATGATCCCAGCGAGTATATCCAGCTGTTGCTCTCATAAACCTCATCTCACTTGCTGTTATTCTACTGACATCTTTATTCTTCACAGTCCACGCTTCGCTACCATAGCTTAATACTGGCTGTGCTAAGGTTTTATACAAGCCTATTCTTGTGTGTCTTTGTACTAGTGAGGGTTTCATGATTTTATTAATGATCCCCATTGTTTTATTATATTTACATATTTTTTCAGCAATATCTACTTCATCATAAGGTGATAGTGTATAGCCAAGGTAAGTGAAGGTATTTACTCTTTCTATTATTTTATTATTCAAACAGATTTTGCTTGGTACAGGGAATTTCCCACAAAATGACATGATTTTCGATTTTTCAATATTAATTTCCATGTTATATTTTTCACTGACCTTATTTAAATTGTGTACTGAATATTGTAAATCATCTTCAGTTGATGCCATGAGAACTAAATCATCAGCGAAAAGTAAAGCATCAAGCTGCAAATTTCGATTAATTGGAATAAATCCATGTCGTGTCTGTCGCCAATCTTGAATGATTCTATTTATATATATAATAAACAGAAGTGGTGAAAGGCCACAGCCTTGTCGTACTCCACTATAAATGGGTCGCCACTGTGAAAGTTTATTGTTGTTTCGAATTGCTATGATGGTTGTTTTATATATATTGTAAATATTTTGTGTAATCTGTTGAGGTACTTGATCAATGAATAAAAATAAAGAAACAAATTGTTTTTTAAAATCATTTGCTTTAAACCAGCCAACCCTGATGATGGATATTTGAATGTCTCTCAGAATTACGTGATAAAATTAATTCTTATAAGGTGAATTACTTCTTTTAGTGACTGGCATCTAGATGACATTGTCTAAGCATAAATGATAATGTTACTGATTTTAATGCATCATATTAAAAATAAAGACATATCTGTGTGTGTGTGCGTGCGTGCGCGCTTGGTTTTTTTACTATTAAAACACGGAATCCGTCAAAACAAGTTTCAGCTAGTAAAAAGTAGTTTAAGCAAATGTAGATAGAAGGCGAGTTTTTGTAAGATCTAGAATCAGTGACAGGTTAGGTTTGGTTTGTTTAGGCTTTTACCAAACAAAAATCTAAACAAACCAAATCTAACCTGTCATTGATTCTAGATCTTAACGAAAAGTCGCTTTCTATCTACCTACATTTGCTTAAACTAGTTTGACTTATTTCGGGTTTCAATGGCTATATATATAATAAAAGCTGTTACTATGTAAAGAACAAAATTGCTTTCCACATATCAATTTTTTTAAATTTAACTTACAGTTCAGTTTCACCACATGAGAAATTAGTCACTATTTGTCTAAAGGACATTTTTAGAAAATACTAACATGTATTCTTTGAAACTATAGTTGTAGCATATGGGTAGTAAAATGTAACATTTACAATGAGATAAATTTATCACATTGAAATTTTTCTGCTTTGCCATTCCGTTTTACCACCTAAATGTAACTATTTTTTAAGCTTTTCAATGCTATTTATACATTTTATTTGCAACATGTATTCATAACTCTTTGTCACAGTATTATGTTTACCTGTACTGCGAAGAGTAAGGGAACACTGCATAATTAGTTACTATTTTTTTACATTACAGACTGCCATTGTGTCAGATTTTCAGTTTTATATTTGGCTATATCTGGCTACATATTCTGACACCACCAAGCACAAAGATAACTGAGCACTATGAACTCGGAGTTTGGTCAGTATGCTTTAGCTGTGTCATTGAGATGTGCTGTGAACCTGTATATTTGGTCTCTCAGGCATTTCTCTTTGTTAGATTCAAGGTAATTGAATTTTATGAGAGTGAGTACCAGTACTATATTTAAGTTTAGTATATAGCAGATTCATTATATAATTTTTAGACTAATGGAATTGGCGATCAATTTATCTAGATAGGCCTAAATATTACAAACATCATAATCATCTCCAACATTAACATTGTAGGATAAATGTGTGAGCATTTCGAAATACTGTAAAGATTGCTCTCTCTCTATAAAGGTGATAATGAATAGATGCTTGAACTTTCTTGATCACCTTAACCACTGATCATCCAATAATATCATTGATTTTGAAAATGGATTGTATGTAGTTGCTTGCCCTGAAGGGGGGCTGTACATATTGGACAAAAAAAGTATCTCTTACTAGATCCAAGAAATTATTAAATTCTGTACATTACTGTAGGCTACAGCTAGATATTGTGACTAGCATTACCCAGAAGTATAGAGGTTAAAAGCAGTCGAACACCTCGATAAGTGCTTCTTAATTAATAAAGAATTTAAATTTTAACGGAAATTAACTGCATCTCTGATACTGAGAAAATTGCTTTTGATCTGCCATCTCTATTTACATAGCATTTTATCTTACATTATTCATACTACATACAATTTGAAGAATCTGACATGAGAAATTGAAACAGTTTTCTTTACAGGTTAATAATTATTTATTTGGGGAATTGGGATAACACAATTTAGCCAGTTTTCAAAATTTAGACCTAAGAATTTCCTTTTCGAATACTTTTCATATGGTACATTAGGTGACAAATGAAACGACATATATACTAGCATTGTGCGTTACCAGATGCTTTGTTCAGTTCAAGTTAGTCGAATATGGTAAAGTTCGATATTCGCCGATTTTCGCTGTCCAGAAGTCAGTGTCATGTTTGTTCAGCCTTGTTATTGTGAATTTATTTCGACTCAACAATAGGGTTTTATTCTTCCAACAATAATTCCTTTCTACAATTCACCTTAAACGCTCTCGTCAACAATAGGATTTTCACTCAACACAGTATTCGTTATAGCACTCCACTGACGGCAATGACAATTTCCTTGGACTATTACGAACAACAATGAACTGTTAATCTTAACTAATATTTACAAAGCACTATTTACAAATCAGAACTATCAGTTCTCAGTTCACAGTTCTTCTAGCTCAGTCACTCGAGTTCACAGTATCTCGAACCACAGACCTTCAGAGACAGTTCACTGTACTCGAACTCAGGTCCCTCCAACTGCGGTCCACTGCACTCGAACTCAGGTCCCTCCAACTGCGGTCCACTGCACTCGAACTCAGGCCTTCGGAAAGCTGACACAGTTGCGGACGCACACTCGAGTCGAACTCCGGTACACAAGACTGGCTTGCTTGCTCTGGCTTACTCACTGACTGGCTGACTAATCAACTGAAAACTGCCTCGCGTTCACTTGCGCGCGTAATTTATACTCACACCACAGTTTCTGGAAAGTACGACTTCTCGAATTATCTGGCTATCTCCATTTCGGACGGACTTCTCTAGAAGAGTCGGGAGGGTCCGTCCCCACCTTCACTCCGCACACAGCAGTTGCGCGCGCACTCTCCCCTCGTTGCGTTGGCCCTTTCCCCTCTCTTCTCTCCACCGCGCGCCGTCCGTCGGTGCTCTGCGAGATCTGCTCTCTTGCGGGACGCTGGTCGTGAGTTCGAATCTCACGTCGCTGTCACATTATGAAAATATTCGCCGTTCTTCACTTCATGTTTTAACCACTTAAGGATTTTAGCACATATCTTGCAATTAGTTTTTCATATGGAATAAGATGAATTTTTTGTAATATCTTGGTTGCTTCTGTCATGTTCGAACATTGCATGACACTAACATGTTTGATACGTTTCCAAAAACGATGGTTTTAGAGAAAATGTGATTGCCTATGGAATTATGCTTATAACCTAGACCTTTTCAGACAGAAAATTAAGTCTCGGAAAATTATGTAACCTTGTGTATTATAGTAATAGAGAGCATAACATACTCTTTTTCTGTAAAAAAAAAAAAAAACAATTATGCCTTCCTCTGAAAAGTTCTTCCAAAAATATCTTAATGCATGAATATATTTAGGCCTATATGAATTACTTCAAAAAACTACTTTACTCACATATTCTATATTCGGCTTTTGTAATAGGTATCTACTTTAAAAGCCATATTGAAGCATGTAAGGTTGGTTTTTGGAAAATAATCATCTCCTTTTACATGTTGCAAGTGTCTCTGTGTATTGGGGTGACTGCCCATAATGGTTTTCTCCTGGTAGAATATGCCAGAATGCCGTTTCAGCATTTTTTTTTTTTTTTTTTTTTTTTTTTCGAATTTCGCGTCGCTAATATAGGTATTGTGAGGTTTCTTCCAACTGGACTTCATTATTTCTCTACTGAGATCATCCCTGTTAGTTAACACCATGAAGACCTACTTCTTACTAGAATTTTTGGTTCTCTTTTGATGAAGTTAATTTCTGACAAGTACAGTATGCTAAATTTTGATTGCTAAAATTCTGTCATGTTGCAACAGACTTCACAAGGGAAGAGCATTAACAGGAAAGGAGAAACTGCGAAGAAATGGGTATTCTGTGAAATATCTTCTAATACATTTAGTACCGGTTTTTGAATGCCTTTTTTGCAAACCATTTTATAGTTTTGTTAACCCAAATTGAGTCAGTTTATACTAACATGGATTTACTTCGTATTTCTTCTGAAAGGTGCATTAAGATGTGAAAATAAATGTGACAGTCCATGGGAAAAGGGACCTTAACTTCTCAGACCTCATTTTGCAGGAGAGACAAAAAACAGATTTCATATGAGAATTAGCTTATTTTATTCTAATGTCAGATCTGGATTCAACAGGATATATCGTGTGGGATTGTACACTAGATCGGGATACTAAACTTTAAGAGTTATTAAACTTTAAATTTGTTTTGTTTTATTTTTTTTAATTAAAATTTTCGGAATCTAAAATGGAAATAATGTTAACTTCTACATTATTTTCAATTTTTAAACCAAATAAAAATAATATTGTTCAGTATTTTCTCCTCTATAAGATAGTACCCATCAATTTCGTCACAGTAGAAGTTAGGTTCCATTTCCCATGGACTGTTTGAACTCCATTTAGGCCTTGAATTTCTGATGCATTGAGCAGTAATCTGTCCCTGTCCGCTCCAATAAATTTTACACAGGGTTCCATCATCTTTTACGTAGAAAATACAGCACTCAATAGAATTTTGTTTTATGATTTTTACTCGAGAAATTCACATTCACATTCACATTCACATTCACATTAGTGTTGTTTTCTTGATGAGTAAGTAATGTAGCCTACTTAAAATCTCAGTATAAGCTACTAGTACAATTCAGTATTTCTATAATTTTTAAATAATGCTTTTCGTAAATTGGGAAGTAAAATCGGAAACGATTGCAGCCTATAAATATTTTATGTAATATGTTAGAGTCACATTAAATTTTTTTAAGGAATGTCCGTCTTTTGAATGTTAATTGAGGAAATACACTATAATTATAAATGTCTTAGAGTGATAACAAAGTGAAGTGTTGCAAAATGCATACGTACATTCAAAATCAGAAAAAAATGTCATTTTTTATGCTGACTATTACACTTTTACTACTTCATACTACTTTCGACCAATAAAACTATACGAAAGGATGTGTTTCAACCAATCAAGGGTGTTTATTGCTACAATTTTAATACTTCCCTAGCATTTGTTTGTTTTTATCACTTCTCTAGCATTTGTTTTTATCACTTTCCTAGCATTTATTTTTTTTGTCTGTCAACATTTCAAACTACAAATTCTTTACAGTATCGTCATTTCTTTCCCACAACTGAAAATGGCGGCTCTGTTCAAACGTTTTGGTGAAGCTAACGTTAGTGAAATGGAACTTCAGTAACTCAATTAATACCTATTTTATTGTATTAGAGTGCTTTATTTTTCTAATCTTTATATAGTTTCTTCTAATCGTGTAATAGTCAATTAAATCCCACTTGAGTTTTTATTTTCCCTACATAAATCAAAATCTCTAGTGAGATTACTGCTGACAACTTAGCACAAACAGATTTCACATAGTAAAATTCACATTTTCCTTTCTACTTTGGCGTTAATTTACACGAAGTGTAATGTTTCCAAACAAAAATTTAATTTTGTTAAATAATTCTTTTCAGAGTATGTCTGAGGATAAAGCTTAGTGCTTTCATGTTGAAAGTCAGGAAATGCTGATGTGCATTCTGAACGTCAGTTACATTGTGCTGTTATTGTTTAGTCAACTGTTCGAAGACAGAGCTGAACCTCACAAGTCATACCAAGAAGGCATCACTTGTGAGGCAATTAGGCCTGGAGATAATGGGTTAGGGAAGCCAGTTCCTTTCCCCCTCCATTACATACATCGCCCAATAGCTACATGTTACATTAGTCAGACTTCAGATGCATACAATCAATTGTTCTTCCTCTGACACATATCGTCAAGTGAGATGTACTACCTGATAATGGATGTACATATCAGCCAGAACCTCAATCAGAGGATATTGTATTGTTGTAACATTTTATTCATAAATTATAACTGTTGTTTAATTCACTGTTTCAGGTTGTCTCTATATTAGTTCGCACTGCAACATTCACACCTATCATCGTGTATAGTCCACGTCTGGCTGTTGTAGCATTTTCTATTGCCCAAGTAAGATCAGATTAAGGCATCAGATATCATTATAATTATAAATTGTTGTCATAGACTTCTATGTTATATGCAAGCAGAAATAAGAGTATGCATATGAGAAAGGTTTGCATTTGCTGTGGGTAAGGAATGAATTAATAATAAAATAATTAAATAACGAATGTGTAAATGAATATTTTACTAAGTCAAATTGTCTGAAAACTATGGATTTATCCTCCTGAGTCCTGATACATTTCTTGTTTTATTTTTAAAGTTCAATGTAATTCAACACTTCAAAAAAAAAAAAAAAAGAGAGAGAGAGAGAGAGAGAGAGAGGAACTGACATGAGGAAAATGCTGAAAAAAATTTTGCAGGTTACAGAAAGGGCAGAAATGCAGGTATATTATACTATACTTCGGGTTTCTGCACGTATATGTTATATCATAATTATGTATGAATTATAATTTAGTAAGCTATACTATACTCAGGAGTCAGGAGGATATTATTTTTTTTTTCTTAGAAGTAACTATAAGAATACATTCTATTTCACTTTCCTACTGCTATGATTTTGAATCTCCTTAAATCACTCCAGACCAAAAATTCAAATGAATACTTCCATTTATTACATATTAAGCTTAGAACTTTTGTAATAATTATAAAACAATTTCAGTACCACAACACTGCTTTAGTTAATAGGCATGAAGTGTCAAATTAACATTTTGAATTTTTAAAGCGAATGAAAGATTTCTTTTTTTTTTTTTTTACAATGTGCAAGACACACTACTTTTTGGATTTTATTCTCTATTAGGTTTCACAAATGCATTTCTAACACTTTTACAAATGATACACGCTACTATTTAAGTTTATTTACACCAAGTTTCACAAATTCATATTCATTAGATGTAACAACCAAAAACACACTATTCCCTGTATTTTCTTGCAGTGGGTTTCACAAACGAAATTCTGACATTTCTCACACTTTGTTCTTGTTTTTCTATAATTTTTCCTTGGACTTCATTGACATCAACCTTTTATTTTCTGCAACTTCTGAGTTCTGTTCTTCACGGAACACGCTTTTCATTGCATCTGTAATCACTCTGTGTAGACCGAATGGAATCGGCATTCTCTGTGAGTTACCAGCTACTTTCCGAGTTCCAGAAGGACGCATCTTCTCATGTCAAAAGAATTATCTTTCCACATAAGATTTTTCGTCATCCAAGTAATGAATGCATTTAGGGATCCTATGTCAACCAAATTCTTGAACACAACATACGGTCATCTTCTTGTTGCACGATTTACAGAATATTCATTGACCATTTTATCCATTGTATCCACAACACCTTTTGTTTGGTTATAATGGAGAATAATATCAGGTTTGTGGTGTAGCTTTCGTCTCCAGTTCTTTTGTCATAGTGTTCAGTATTTAAGGGAAGTTACTTCTTATTGCATGCAAAATAATGGTACAAATAGCCTATCTTCAAGTATTCATAAATATAATACAATTTATCAGAGGTCTTTCATTTTTTTACTGATGTGTGTACACATATTAAGTTTCAAAATAGAAAAGAATGGTTACACTCTAGATTAAATCTTCGTCCTATTTTTTTTACTACATGTCTATGGTTAGATACACTCTGTTCACTTATTATAGCACACATTGAATTGAAATTTTGGCCACTTACTGCTAATAGACACTAAAACATAGGGTAAGAGGGGGTGAGATAGCGCAGTGGTATACATAGATGGCGCACCTCATGATTTACCCATAAAATTGCAGGAAGTAGCTATCCTAACCAGTCGTGTCAAAACAGCCATCAGAGGAGGTTCTTTGTATAAAATTTAGGTGTTTGTAACAGCAAGAGAAAGAATAAAGATACATCAATTTGTGAGAAGTCGGATCTCTGGTAAGTGCAACAATTTTCAAAGGTTTATTTTGTCTGCAGCTTAAGAAGGAAAAGAATGCCATTAGGCTGAAGGTTGTTACTTCTAAATACAAAGGAACTTGTCCTCATTCTTTATGACATGGTTCAGTGCTCTCGTCCAACAACTTCACATCCAATAATAGGCACAAAAATATTGTGAATTTTATTAGTAACAACAATGTAATTTATTCGTCACAACAATAATTCTTTTCTACAATTCGCCTTAAACGCTCTCGTCAACAATTGGATTTTCACTCAACACAGTATTCGTTATAGCACTCCACCGACGACAATGACAATTTACTTGGACTAGTACGAACAACAATGAACTGTTAATCTTAACTAATATTTACAAAGCACTATTTACAAATCAGAACTATCAGTTCTCAGTTCACAGTTCTTCTAGCTCAGTCACTCGAGTTCACAGTATCTCGAACCACAGACCTTCAGAGACAGTTCACTGTACTCGAACTCAGGTCCCTCCAACTGCGGTCCACTGCACTCGAACTCAGGTCCCTCCAACTGCGGTCCACTGCACTCGAACTCAGGCCTTCGGATGCTGATACAGTTGCGGACGCACACTCGAGCCGAACTCCGGTACACAAGACTGGCTTGCTTGCTCTGGCTTTCTCACTGACTGGCTGACTAATCAACTGAAAACTGCTCGAGTTCGCTGGTGTTTCTTCTTTTATAGCGAAATCATAGTTGCGAGAAATTTCTACAGGTGTGCAGAGAATTATCTGTATATCTCCACTTCGACGCACTTCTCGAAGAGTCGGCAGGGTCCGACCCCCTACTCCGTACGCAGCAGTTGCGCGCGCACTCTCCCTCGTCGCTTAGGCCCTTTCCCCTTTCTGCTGAACTTTCTCCGTTCTCCGGTAGTCGTTTTCAGACAGACTGAACACGTCTTGAAATTCTGTCAGTAGATCGTGGACTTGTCTTCTTTCTCCTTTGTTTAAATTCTCCGCCAATTCTCGAGCCAGCTCTTTCAGTGATGGGTCTAGATCTGGACGTGGTCGGTGACACTCCTCGTTATCTGCCAGAGACGTCACAGACACCACCGGCTCGACGCTACCTAGTACAGTTCCACTAGGCACCTCCTTGTCCCGATTGGTGACATTCAGGACCCTCACCGGTACCACCTTCTGCTTCGGGAGTAAGGATCTGGCCACATAAACCCCATCTATCGGAGTTGTTTGCGAATTGAGGAGCAGGTTTCTCTTAGGTTGTCCGTCCAGTCTTGCCGTCACCACCATCTCGCAGCCTGCAGGATTGTCACATGATTCTTCAAGGTGAGTCTGCTGGCCATTGGTTGGTCTTCGACGTCCCTCAGGAACACTTCATCCTGACCAAAACGGAGGATACGGCGCCGGACGTCCACCGTTGCATCGAAGATCCGCATGGCGTCGAGTCCCAGGATGACGTCTTCAGTGATGTTGGCGACGAACACCCACATCTCCAGACATTGGTCCGATCCAGGAAAACCTCTTTCTGGATGGGCAGGCTCTCGCCCGAGGCAGTACGTAGCTCATACCGGCGCAGCGGCGTCCTCCCAGGTAGGCCACGCACAACTTCCGGTCTGGCGATGGTGAGCGACGCCCCGGTGTCTACCAGTACTCTGCATGGGCGGCCTCTTATCCATCCGTCAGCAATCAGCCAATCGTCGCATCTTCTGTTAACCGTCTTCAAGATCAGCCGAGGGGATGGTGATGACGGCGCCGACGTGCCCCTCATCGCATCGGCCCCTTTTAGTTTTCCTGCTCGAGTTCGCTGGTGTTTCTTCTTTTATAGCGAAATCATAGTTGCGAGAAATTTCTACAGGTGTGCAGAGAATTATCTGGATATCTCCACTTCGACGCACTTCTCGAAGAGTCGGGAGGGTCCGACCCCCCTACTCCGTACGCAGCAGTTGCGCGCGCACTCTCCCTCGTCGCTTAGGCCCTTTCCCCTTTCTTCTCTCCGCCGCGCGCCGTCCCACAGTGCTTCATGGAGCCTGTGTCGGCTCACGTGCGGTCTGCTCTCTTGCGGGACGCTGGTCGTGAGTTCGAATCTCACGTCGCTGTCACAATATGTATGCTATTCGGTAGAGATGGCGCACATGAAGGCGGGGAAGAGACTGCGCACTGCTTGAAGTACTGCCTACATCTGCAGGTAATAATCCTGATGGACAGAGTTATATTCAGTCTTTTTCTGTTCTCTACAGATCATGCCTAGAGTTTACAAAAGGAAAAGTGTTCTTGGTTCTTGAACTCAGGATAATCTTCATAATGCAATTACAGCAATTTTGGAAGACAACGTGAAAATTAGGGAAGCGGGGAGAACATTTAATGTTCCATAGGCGACTTTACATAGGAGACTTGCTTCTAAGAAATTTGAAAAGCCGAAAATGGGTCCTTCTTCATACTTACTTGCTTGCTTACTGGCTTTTAAGGAACCCGGAGGGTCATTGCCGCCCTCACATAAGCCCGCCATTGGTCCCTATCCTGAACAAAATTAATCCATTCTCTATCATCATATCCCACCTCCCTCAAATCCATTTTAATATTATCTTCCCATCTACGTCTCGGCCTCCCTAAAGGTCTTTTTCCCTCCGGCCTCCCAACTAACAGTCTATATGCATTTCTGGATTTGCCCATACGTGCTACATGCCCTGCCCATCTCAAACGTCTGGATTTAATGTTCCTAATTATGTCAGGTGAAGAATACAATGCGTGCAGTTCTGCAGTTCTCCATTCTCCTGTAACTTCATCCCTCTTAGCCCCAAATATTTTCCTAAGAACCTTATTCTCAAACACCCTTAACCTATGTTCCTCTCTCAAAGTGACAGTCCAAGTTTCACAACCATACAGAACAACCGGTAATATAACTTTTTTATAAATTCTTTCAGATTTTTCGACAGCAGACTGGATGATAAAAATTTCTCAACCGAATAATAACAGGCATTTCCCATATTTATTCTGTGTTTAATTTCCTCCCGAGTATCATTTATAGTTGTTACTGTTGCTCCCAGATATTTGAACTTCTCCACCTCTTCAAAAGATAAATTTCCAATTTTTATATTTCCATTTCTTACAATATTCTGATCACGAGACATAATCATATACTTTGTCTTTTCGGGATTTACTTCCAAACCTATCTCTTTACTTGCTTCCAGTAAAATTCCCGTGTTTTCCCTAATCGTAGAAAAGTTTTCCGGGCTATGAGGCCGTGGTCTGTTGGTTGTGAGACCAAACGTTTCGTTCACTGCTGCGGTGAACATCTTCAGTGGTGTCTATTGCTGGTGCGGCTGGTTCTACTGCGTGTGCCGATTGCCGTCTGCGCTGGCTGCATCGTTGTATATATAGTGTATAGTGTATATATATATATAACGATGCAGCCAACACAGACGGCAATCGGCACACGCAGTAGAACCAGCCGCACCAGCAATAGACACCACTGAAGATGTTCACCGCAGCAGTGAACGAAACGTTTGGTCTCACAACCAACAGACCACGGCCTCATAGCCCGGAAAACTTTTCTACTATTGACGCCGGCCGTGAAAGCCTACACTCCAATATTTTCCCTAATCGTTTGTGGATTTTCTCCTAACATATTCACGTCATCTGCATAGACTAGCAGCTGATGTAACCCGTTCAATTTCAAACCCTCTCTGTTATCCTGGACTTCCCTAATGGCATACTCTAGATTAAAGTTAAAAAGTAAAGGTAATAGTGCATCCCCTTACTTTAGCCCACAGTGAATTGGAAATGCATCTGACAGAAACTGACCTCCTTAGGATGTGAAATGGAATTAAAATTAGTCGACCACATAAAGGCATTCCAAGCTGCAGGCTTTCCTCCCACTAGAGGTACAGTTAGGAATGTAGCTGAAATGTACGATTTAGAAAATAAATTTAATGAAGAAAAGAGGACATCTGGTCGTGATTGGTACAGGTCATTCATGGAGAGAAACCCATGCCTCTCTGTGAGAAAAGTAGAGGGTTTATCTGTCCCGTGAGCCCAAGGTATGAACAGGGAAGAGATTGATAAATACTTTCATCTAGTTACAACTGTACTTGCTGATAATCATTTAACAAAAAAACCACCAAATGTGTTTAATGTAGATGAAACAGATTTGCAGCTTAACAATAAGCCAGACAAAGTTGTGGAAATTAAGAGAAGTAGAGACGTTCAAGTTCTCATGTCCGGAGAAAAGGGCGAAACAATTTCTGTTATATCCTGCTGTAATGCAGAAGGTAACTTCTTACCTCCTTACTGCATTTTTAAAGGTGTTAATAAGAAGGCTGAATTTCCTGATGGCATGCCTCCAGGATCCGTGATGACGATAAGTAAAAAATCAGCCTATGTCACTGCAGTTATTTTTATGGATTGGCTAAAAAATCACTTTGTTCCCAGAAAACCTGCCGGGAAGACTCTGATCATTATAGATGGCCACTCATCACATAAGAATTGGCCTGAAATGTTAGAATTTGCAGCAGAATGAAACAGTGTTGTTGTGTCTGCCAAGCCACACAACACACCATCTTCAGCCCCTGGACCGCTTCTTCATACCTTTGCAACCTAATTTTATCAGGCTTGTCAGTCTTGGATGCTGAGGAACGAAAACCGGAAGCTTAATCGCCTGCAGTTTGGCAAACTTTTATGTGAAGCATGGTCACGTGCAGCTACTGCAGGAATTGATGTTGTTGGATTCCGTGCATGTGGAATTTTCCCATTAGATAAATCTGCTATACCAGATCATGCATTTCACCTGTCCGAAATGTCACGGTCTAAAAATGGCCTGAAGAGTTCCAAGTCCTCAACCTTCCACTTCCCAACCATCCACTTCCCAACCATCCACTTTCCAACCCTCCTTTTCCACAGTCCATGAATCCGAGCCTCCCACTGAAGTCAGTCAACCCATAGACCTACCCCTTACTCCCAACAAAGCCCTTCAAAAAGTGTCACCTATTCCGAAGATGACTAAACCAAGTACCTCGAGAAGAAAACAATCAGAAAAAATAATTACAGATTCAAAATACATTGAAGAAAGGAAGAAAAGAACAACCGTGACTGCACAGAAAGAGAAGGAAAAAAAATTCAACTAGGCCTACGTCCAAACTCACAAAATGTAGGCTTGTGTATAGAAAGAAAAATGTAACATGTTCATCAGATGGCATTTCAGTGAGTGGAAATTCTGACGGTGAAATAAGTGAAAATGAGTGTGTTAAGTGTTTGGAACAATACGAGAAAACTATATCAATAGTAGATTGGATTAAATGCATCTTATGCAGTAAGTGGTTGCATGAAACATGCTCAGTTCATGCTAATATGTGTTCTCTTTGTGGCAGGATGGAAAAGAGAAGAATAAGAGATGAGAAAAGAACAGTAAAGTAAGTTTTATCACATGTTTCCACACTGCGTTATCTTACCCACCCAGGTGGATGAGTTAGCACATTGCTCAATTTTTCTCTATGGGTATTTTTAGAGTCAAAAATTACATATGACTTATGAGACGCTAAGAGTCTCCCACCAAATCCCTGTAACGTGTATGTCTTAAATTAAATATTGTATAACATCTTCAAGTGAATTATTTTGACTTTAAAAAGGTGCACCATCTATACCCCCTTTACCCTATCCTACCAAAATTATTAATATATCTGCAATATTATGGGTATAGGGATTATACCAATTTACAACGTCAATAAATAAAAAAATATATATATGTATATATATATATATATATATATATATTTTTTTTTTTTTCTGACTATCATGGTTGGTATAAGCCCTATGCCCATAATATTGCAGATACGATAATACTGATAATTTTGGTAGGGTGTGTTTTAGTATCTGTTAGCTAAAATTTGAATTCAATGTGTGCTATAATAAGTGAATAGATTGTACATAATCACTCTATAGTAACCATCCTTTTTCTATTTTAAATGTTCTATTGTTGTGATCAGTAGGCTTATCATGATTTGAAATGTAGTTTCTAAGAAGAGCTATCAAGTATTTTATAATGATCAGTGTTTTATTGCAGGTGCTGGCAGCTGTTGTCTACACCATAGGTCATTATGTGTACTTTCATTATTATATGAAACACTTAATGAAGAAACGTGCTTTAATGAAAAAGGATGATGATAATGGCAGGGTTCCATTAAACCTTAGGTTTGTCCGCAGAGATTCTGTCACTAAGTTGAAGATGAGTTTCCATTTGAATCTTTAATGGACTTTCTGCCATCAAAGATGGACAGTCAGGTAAAGGTAATTTGCATTTGTCTTACTTGCTGCTTCACAATATTTTAATTTAATAATGTATTTTCTTACCTTTGGCAGTCTTTTGTACTTGGATACCATTTGTTTAAAATACTAAATGTTATTTACCGCATTTGCTTGCATAATTTGCGGACTTTTAAAATTGGGATGCTTAAAATACGCGGAATTTATAGTGTAGGATTTCATTTAGCTGTTATTTTAGCATGATTGAGACTATATTAAGTTGTGCCAATGTTTTATTCAAATTTTGTAGCAATATTTTTTTTCATAACCTTGATTTGGCAATAATTAAATTTATTGTAATCATAATGAATTATCCATTATCTATAATTAATCGGATGATTATTGGGAATCAGATTGATCCAGTTCATTTATGGACCCTTGATGTTGGTGTTTAAATTACGTGAAACAAAACAAAATCCAAAATAATCGTTAAAGATTTTGTATGTGGGAAATACATGGTGAGCAAATACAGTAGTTACTAATGCTCGTTGAATTAGAATTCATTTTTCTTTAACTTGATCTCTTTTCATTTAGATAGTGGATTCTTGCATTAGTACACAGTCTGGAGAGTTGTACATGTTCATTCTGTATAGTTGGGCTATTAGGCAGTCATGACCATTGGCTAGTCGAAATAAGGCAACTGCACTGCTCCTTGGAAAACTTGGAATACTGTTCACATCTTCTAATAATATCTTCCAGGGCTTTACAACAGATATTTGGTTGAGGTATGGGATATGTAATATTATTGAATTCACACAAAAATTTATTAAACTCTTAAAGGCTCTGTTCAGTTAAAGAACACCTACTTCTTTTATTAATTATTAAGAAAGTTGACACAAAGAAGAACAACGAAGAGACCACACTTTTCTACGATGTCTGGAATACTGTTTATTTGCCGTTGTAATATGGCATGCTACAGACCATGACATAACATCAGCGTGGACTGATGCTGTATGTGTAAATAAACAGAAATATTAAATAGCTGTGATTTTCATAGCCTTCATTTTAATCGGTATCTATAAGGCAATGGTCAGAAATAAACTGTTCCAGTTCGAACCTCAAAAGGAACCTAATGTGGAAGTCCTAGAAGTACTTCACTTGAGAACAGAAATAGGCTCTAAGAACTCAGAGTGCTGTAATTGCAGTGAATGTAAGATAATGCCAGCAAGAGAAGAATCTTTTTGTTGCTGTGGAAGTATTCACATGAATAATATTAAAGAAAGTGCAGAGTGTATAGCTTATGTATACATATACACAGCCCAATAATAGAATAATTTCGAAGGAAGATTCGCCAACTTAAGGACCTCAACTGGACAATTCACTTTGGATGGGTAAAGGCACATATTGGTATAGAAGGCAATGAATTGGCGGACAGACTTGCCAAAGAAGCAGCCGAAGATGGTGAACTACCTATTAGCTATAACAAGAAACCTCTGTGTGTGTGTGCTAACCATTTAAGTATGGTTAAGACAGACGCCTTTACATAACAGACGAATAATCAGTGTTTTGTACGCTAATTTTTACTAACTTATATTATGTACTATCATGTCTCGGAACCACTAATTTTATTGTTTCGCAAAAACGTTGAAAATTAAAAACCTGTACCATTTGCATAATGGATGTAGTTAAACTCACACATTAAAAAATGTCGGCTTAACACTTTGTGCCTGGCCATGGTAATATTACCATGTGTTTAAATTCTCCAAGACTCCGGCCATGGTACTATTACCATTACAAGTTTAAAAAGTACTACACTGAAACCTTTTTGAGTTTTCAACATGAATATTGCACTGTATTGTAGGTCTGTCTTTCTAGTTTTAGTTTTATATAGCAAAGACATCAGTTTAATTAGACTTTAAGTTATGCCCTCTGGAACAATGTATTGCAGCGTCTTCAACCTCAGCGACTTATTCAAAGCTCATGCACAAAGTTCGAACATTAGTTTTGAGAGAACCATATGAGATATCGTTATGAATGTTGTGGCGTATTATAGCTCTGTTCTTATAATATTAGTTTTATATAGCAGAGTGCTCTAGCTTATGGCATTTACATGCTGCGCCATCTGGAGTTCTGTGCTGTATCTCTGGTAGCTTGACATAAAGCGAAACATTTCTTGAAGTAGTGTTTATGTCAGCATTCATAAGACAACATTCTCCAGCTGTAATTCTATGACTCCAGACTAAATATAGAATGCCTTATAAGGATAAGTTTCACAATATCTCCAGTTGCCACCTAGATATTACAGTGGAAGCGTGTTCGATGCGTAATGAATAAGCCAGGGACGAGTACAAATGTGCAACCTTCACGGCCGCGATTGTAATGAGTGCCGAACTGTGTGAAATTTTGAATGATTCAGATTCAGATTATGAAGTTGAGGAATCTAATCATTTTGCTACGGAGCAAGATTTTATTCTCCCAGAAACAGAAGAGCTAGAAACAGAATCTGTACCAGTATACCCTGAAACAGAACCTGTAGACCTACCAGTAGAACCACAACCAGAGAGGGGACGAAAAAGAAAACTACCTGCTTCTAGAAATCCCACAGAAACAAATTCAAATTGGAACAAAAATATTCAGTTACTAAATAAACGTATATTTTCTGGAAATCCGGGACTGAACCCAGATTTGGAAATAAACGACGAAAGCTCTGCCATTGATGTATTCAATTATTTGTTGAAAATTCAGTATTTTTCGAAATTCAATCAGAAACAAATAAATATGCCAAACAACAAATCAATATTAGAAAAAATGAAGGCTCTATCAAACCAAAATCTATATATGCTCAATGGAAAGACGTGTCTATCAATGAAATAAAAATATTTTTTTCAGCTTAGTAAAGAAGCCGTCCCTATGGGATTACTGGAATTCAGAGCCAATTCTACGTACTACTTACACAAAAACACTTAGGATGTCTCAGGATCGGTTTCTGGCAATTTTCACAATGCTGCAACTAAATGACAATGAGAGACAAGCCAGGCTATGATCCTCTCTACAAAATAAAGCCAATCTTGAATATCCTCACAACGAGATTTCGAGACGTATACACTCCAGACGAAAATCTTACAATAGAAGAGGCTATCTGTCCATTTCGGGGCCGAATATATTTTCGAGTTTATATAAAAGGAAAGCCTCAATAACATGGAATAAAAATCTATGAACTGTGCGAGGCTAACAGTGGATATGTTTACAGTCTCGAAGTTTGTGCTGGTGCACACGAAACAGATGTAGATTATAATACTGCTTTCAGTGTTGTCAATAGATTATGTGAACCAGTAACAAACAAATGGCACACAGTCTATATGGACAGATATTTCACAAGTCCAAAACTTTTCGATCACCTGTGGACTGTTGGAACAAAAGCAGTAGGAACCGTTATGGAAAATCACAAAGAAATACCAAAAGATATATTTTCAGAAAAAACTAAAAAAAAGGGGAAAAACTGATTGCACAAAGAGATCATCTCCTAGCTATAAAATGGCGTGATGTACTAGATGTATATTTACTAAGCACTGCCCATGATCACATTGTTGAAACAAAATCGAAAGGAGAGCATCAAAAAATAAAACCCATTGCAGTTGTGGACTGTAATAAATTCAAAATAGGAGTAGATAAATCTGACCAAATGCTCTTATATTATTCCTTTCAAAGGAAATCATTGAAGTGGTGGACAAAGTTGTTTTTTCACCTCACCTCTTTGATCTTGCACTTGTGAATGCGCATATTTTGCACCGCAAAAAATGTGTAAAGAAATTGACACTTCACAAGTTCATTTCAAAAGTTGCAGAGAGTCTTGTTACGAGTCTAAGGATGGAAATGACAATACAATCACGTCTCAGTACTTGTGGTAGGCTTGTTGGAAGAGATCATTTTCCTCACAGAATTCCTGATACAAGATCGAAACGAAAAGGTCATACTCAGCATACATGCAAAGTTTGCGCAGATAGAGACATCACACTGGCAAGGCCACACAGAAGTACACGACCATCTACTGTGCGAGATGCGATGTGGGACTATGCATCGGGAATTGCTTCAAAATCTACCATACAAGAGTGAATTACTGGGAGTAGCAGTGAAAAGAAATTAATGCTAAAATAACTGAATGTGAAAAAATGTAGTATTTAATGTCAAAAGTGTGTTTTATATGTATATAATTAGTGTGAATTATCTATGGAAACTTGGAATAATGTGCCAAAATCTGCAACACCAAGACGCATTAGTATTTATTTATTTATTTAACGTGGTAGAGATAAGGCCATCAGGCCTTCTCTGCCCCTCTACCAGGAGATTACAACTATAATATGAAGAATAAAATTACAATTAGTATTAAATTTACAGTTACAATAAAATCAAAGTACAAAAAGATTACCTGACTAATGAAAGCTAGATAATTTATAATAGAAAAACAAAGAATATTTTATATTTACTGAATTACAAATTAAACCTAGAATAACAAAATTGTATAGTGATGAAATTACCGGATATTGAAATATTTTGTGATAGATTAAGGAAACTATTTACAAGAAGCCATGTCTAAACGAGTTTCAATTACTAACCAAGTGGCTAGTAAGTTTGCATTTGAATTCGACAGTCCATGGTGCTAGCAGGTAGCGAATTCCAGAGTCTTGGCAGGGCTATAGTGAAAGAGGATGCGTATGAGGAGGTGCGATGAGATGGTATTGTTAGTAGTGTTTCATGACGAGCGTGTGTTCAGATTATGGTAAATGAAGCGAGACGACAGTTAGAAAGGAATAGAAGAGTTCAAGATTTCGAAGAGAAAGAGAAGTGAATGTAAATTTCTTTTCTTATCTAGTTTAAGCCAACCTATTGCTTCCAGGGATGGGGTAATATGATCATATATTTGGAACATTGCTTACAAAACGTACACACAAATTATGAGCATGTTTAAGTTCCGTTTTGTTGTCTCTGGAGATGTCAGTCAGTAAAATGTCAGCATAGTTAAAATAGGAAAATACAAGCATCTGCACAAGCGACTTTTTTAACCAAGAGGGGAGATGAACATTTATCCTTTTTAGCACATGGATAATAGAATATACTTTTCTGCAGGTTTCTGTGATTTCCATGTCCCAGTTGAGATTATTATCCATGTGAATGCCAAGATTTTTTACTGAAGAACTGAAAGGGATATGTACTGTACTTACTTTAACGGGGGAAATGTCAAGGTGTTTTACAGTGTTGGGTTGCTGTTTGTGTCCTAATATAATTGCTTGTGTCTTTCCAGGATTGATTTGAAGATGGAGTTTCTTTGTCAATGTCTTCATTCAATTTATCTATAGCGTCGTTTACTCGGTCTAAGCGAGAAGAGATGTAGCATTGAAGGTTGTCAGCATACATGTGATAGTAACAATGTCTTACAAGAGATGTAATATCATTCACCTATATTTTTGAACAACAATGACCCAAGTACCGACCCCTGTGGTATACCTGATGTTATGTCAAGCCAGGAGGAGCTTCGATTCCCGGATACAACACATTGTTGTCTTTCCTGTAAGTAGGATTCGAACCAACTCACAGCAGTCTCTGACAAATATAGATTTCTCAATTTATGGGTGAGCAGGTCAAAATTTACAGAATTGAAAGCTTTGCTAAGGTCAAGAAGTGTTAGTATTGTTACTTTATTAGAGTTTATTTGCTTCACTTCGGTCACTTTAAGTAGAGCAGTGCTTGTG
The DNA here is from genome assembly GCF_040183065.1 of Periplaneta americana. Taxonomy (NCBI): domain Eukaryota; kingdom Metazoa; phylum Arthropoda; class Insecta; order Blattodea; family Blattidae; genus Periplaneta; species Periplaneta americana. The sequence continues at coordinate 57,919,813 of NC_091125.1, read as the reverse complement.
TTGTGTCAAGCTCTGAAACCTCACTGATACTTGTCGAACAATTTGTGTTCGTGCATATAGTTAGTAATTTGTCTGTGTACGATTTTTTCCAGTGCTGTTGAAATGGCTGGCAGGATACTTATTGGTCTATAGTCGTTCGGGTCAGTAGGAACTTTGACTTTTGGAAGAGGAAGAACGAAAGCTTGCTTTCATATTTTAGGGAAAGTTGAAGTGATTAAGGAACTATTAAATATGTGTGCAATTGTAGGTATTACTATGTCTTGTATTTTCTGTGTAAGTATTATGCTAATATTGTCCAGCCCTTGGGCTTTCGTCTTGATGAGTCGGATGGCTTTCATTACGTCAATAGGAGTGACGTCGATAAAATAGAATTTGTCTCGAGTTGATGGAGCTGAGTCAGGCAAAACTGTGTCTTGTTTCGTTGTCATTTAAGGTGGGGTCCTTTATAAAGTGTTCATTCAAGCGGTCAAGTGGAATGGGAATGTCTGCTTGTTCACTAGCCCTTCCAAGTCCAATAACGTTCAGATTTTTATATAATTCGGAAGGGGTTGTGTTGGTTTCTACAAGTTTGTAGGAGTATTTGAGTTTAGCATTTCTTATTAGTTGAGTCGTTCTATTTCTGAGGTGTTTATAGAAATTAAAATATTCGTCGTTTTTGTTGCGTGTGTATTTTGTATAGGCTAAGTCGCGTTCGGACATAGGCTACGTATTTCAGTCGTCATCCAAGGGGCTGGGGTCCTTCTGGTACGTTTGGTCTTTAATGGTGCATGTTTGTCATAAAGTTGAAGTATTAACATATTGAATAAGTGTACTTTCTTGTCTACAGTTCGTACTGTCCAGATCATGCGCCATCTTCTTTCAGTGCAATATCATCTATTCTTTTAATATCCCTGTAAGTAATTACTCTGGGAGTCGATTTAGGACACTACAGATTAAATGATAGATAAATGATATCATGCCCTGATAGTCATGGTGCAGATAACTGTCTATGCGTCAGTATTTTGTCAATGTAAGTACCAATATAACTATAATACACAAAAGTAGATATGTTTATTTAGTGCCTGTTAAAATTTCATATTTTTATCTCTAAATTTATCCATTTTATTATTTTTTTTTTTCGAATCCTTGAAACTTTCCGGCACATGGTAATGGGGTATTTAAATGGTTCCAGGCTCAAAGTGTTAAGTTTTCCTGTTAAAATTACACATTTCAGTTTAAACGCGTAAACATGGTCCCCTGCTCGAAGGTTTCACTTTCATAATGAGTTTATCACATTTCTGTTCTTTGCACTTACCAAATCATTCGAGTGACACAATGGGTTATGATTAGTAGGCTATATTTTGATAATTTGTTTAGTACTTTGTAACACACTAAACACTTAGCTGAGATATTTCCTTTTATAAATAGAAAACTTTTGTCCCATATTTCTCGAGAAATTGTAGGCATGGGAGACCATTTTCCTATTCTGATATACTAACCCATCATATACACGTTAATTTCTGATTGAGGTTCTGGCTGATATGTACATCTATTATCAGAGGAAGAACAGTTGTTTGTATACATCTGAAATCTGATTAGTATAATATGTAGCTAATCAGCAATGTATGCAATGGAGGAGGGAAAGGGACTGTCCACCCTATCTCATTATTTCCTGGCCTACTTGCCTCATGAGTGATGTCTTGTTGGTGTCACTTGTGGGGTCCAAACCTGTGTTCAGACAGTTCACTAAACAACAACATAAATACACGTTAACACTATGTTGCATTCCGTCGCAGATTGTGTATAAAACAGCTGTGTCATGGGAACCTTACCTGTATTGTAATGACAACCTAAACCTGAAGATTGTGGACGACTACCAGGTGCTTTATTAAGGAAGAAAGGAATGTTAATTCCTTATTCTTTTTTTGGCTACATAATTAGAAGGAGGTAGGACATACTGTATGAACACTGATTAAATCATTATCCTAGGGGGATGACGTCTCAGCTTCAAGTGCTGGACATAGTTCTTAATAACCCATTTAAGTATAACCTGTGCATTTAGCATAATGACTGGTTGCTTAAAGGGAACCATGGTCAAACCACAACAGGCAAATTAAAAAAAAAAAGAAGTGTACAGTTGTTGGTTCAGTGGTTAATTACAACATAAAATAGAATGTACAGCGGAGGATTCCAAGAAGAACTGTTTTTCTAATAACATGAATGAAAATGAGGATGACATTTGGCGGGGGGTCCACCATCCACCACTGTAGAGTAATGGTTAGCATGTCTGACCACGAAATAAATGGACACGAATTCAAATTCTGGTTGACACAAATTACAAATTGAGGTTTTTCCGGGGTTTTCCGTCAACCCATTAAGAGCAAATGGTGGGTAACTTTCGACTCTGGATTCTGGATTAGCAGTCTCGAAAAGAATCCTGTTTCAGTTCAAAAGATGAGGTAATAGGAGGAGCAGGAGTGGTAACCAGAAGAGAATATTGTTACTCAAGATTGGAAGTGAAAACTTTAAAATTGGTTCAAATTTATAAGTTCTTTCATTTGTAACCTTTTCAAAGCGTAGTTCATATTATATTGATATATTTTTATTTTTCTATGTGAAACTTCTGAATAGTAGATGATGATGATTATGATGATGATGATAATAATATTATTGTAATTATTATTATTATTATTATTATTATTATTATTATTATCACATTCATTTCAATTTCATTCGCTTGTGTTCTTTTTGAGCTTTATTGTATAGGTCTCGCAAGCAGGGAATACCGATGGAAGGAATGCAAATGAAACAATGCGATAAGGAAGAACGGGTGACAGGAAAGGTCACGAGATAGCTTGAATGATATTCAAGAGTACAGTCGGAAGAGAAATGACATCGATAGAATCAGTCTTGCATTGTGATTGTTACATTACAGCTTTAGTCTGTTCCATTGCATGTGAATACGTGTCTTGTATCGCACGGTATTATTATTTCATTCGTAAACATATATTGAGCGTTTAATTAGCTTAAATTTTTTTTCTTGCTACGTTCTTTATTTCCACAACGATGTTCTCATTTGTTCATATTCTTGGAGGAGACAGTACTTCCATTAGCCTGCACCTCTAGCCCCCTCGGCGTGCCTACATAAACACGTCAAAACTGACAGCAATGCCACCATTGCTTTTCGGTAATCGTTCCATGCGCAAGCTATATCATGTATTTTGCAGTTATCTATTCATTTTGTCATTACTGTTTATTTGTATTTGTCTCTAAGTTGAATAATTATTTGTATGCACTGCTTTTTTAATTCCTTGTTTACTGTAAATCTTCTGCTAACTTTTATCTTGTGCTGAACTGTTATTGACCCCAGGCTGTTGTAAAGTGCAATAAATATTAGTAAATAAATAAATAAATAATAATAATAATAATAATATTTATCTTTTCAAAAGTTGGAAAAATTCAAATACCTGGGAGCAACGGTAACAAATATAAATGATACTAGGGAGGAAATTAAGCATAGAATAAATATGTGAAATGCGTGTTATTATTCAGTTGAGAAGCTTTTATCATCCAGCCTGCTGTCAAAAAATCTGAAAGTTAGAATTTATAAAACAGTTATATTACCAGTTGTTCTTTATGGCTGTGAAACTTAGACTCTCACTTTGAGAGAGGAACATAGGTTAAGGGTGTTTGAGAATAAGGTTCTTAGGAAATTATTTGAGGCTAAGAGGGATGAAGTTACAGGAAAATGGAGAAAGTTACAAACACAGAACTGCACGCATTGTATTCTTCATCTGACATAATTAGGAATATTAAATCCAGACGTTTGAGATGGGCAGGGCATGTAGCACGTATGGGTGAATCCAGAAATCCATATAGAGTGTTAGTTGGGAGGCCTGAGGGAAAAAAAGACCTTTGGGGAGGCCGAGACGTAGATGGGAAGATAATATTAGAATGGATTTGAGGGAGGTGGGATATGATGATGGAGAATGGATTAATCTTGCTTAGGATAGGGACCAATGGCGGGCTTATGTGGGGGCGGCAATGAACCTCCGGGTTCCTTAAAAGCCAGTAAGTAAGTATTATTATTATTATTATTATTATTATTATTATTATTATTATTATTATTATTATTATTATTAAAGAAAATTCCAGTTTTTGTGGGAAATTTGGATTAATTTCGTGTTGCCCATGTTCTCGCACCTTGTTAAACTGAAACCTTTTTCTTTTTTTTTTTTGTTTACAGTCTATAATAGACAGTGACCTTGCAATACTAACATGGAGTTTCTTCAAGCAGGGCATATTGAAGCAGTTTCTGACAGAAGGAGAAAGGTACATAATGACCTTGTTCTCCGTGCTTTCATTTTCGGAACAGGGTGTGTATGATGTCGTCAATAATTTGGGATCTATTGCGGCTCGGTTTCTCTTCCGGCCAGTAGAGGACTCAGCATACTTCTATTTCTCACAAATGGTGACAAGGGATATACCAATAAAAGAACAGAATCAGGTAAGGTATTACTGTAATATACATTAATTCTGCTTCATATTATGATGTTTCTAAATTTGAATTTAGCCTATACACAGAGAGGTCATGTTGTTGCTTCTTTAGTTTACATAGCTTCCTTGCAGAGAATAAGATAGTAGGTAATTTTCACTAAATGAGTTATTCATTTGCAAAAATTAATATGTGCATGCTAAGCAGTTTTTGACAAATGAAGTAAACTGCATAAAATATCTTAAAGTGAAAAAGAGTGATTTTTAAAGAAAAATATTGTAACATCATACCATATTTTCCATACTTGTAAAATGTCTGATTATTATAAAATGAGTCATTTGGAGATAGAAGGTTTCGCTACTGTATTGTTCAGATAGGTTTGCAAGTATCATAGCACCTAGTTACATTTCGTCTGAGCTGACAAAATGAGTTATATTAATATTGTAGACAATTTTTATGGCGAACGAAATAGACTACATAGATGGAATATAAATTTTTGAGTACTTAGTATAGAAACATAAAAACTGTAAACACAATGAAGTTTGCAGGTAATGATTTACACAGAATTCAGTAGCCAAAGTATTAATGTCTTGGCTTTGTGGTAACATATTTTTTGATGTGTTGTACTGCAAGCTAGAAGGCTTTGGGTTCAATTCCTGATGGAGCCACGGATTTTCTCCATTGGTATTATCCTTCAGCAGTACTATGGCCCCAGGCTTCATTCGGTATCTAACAGAAATGAGTAACCCCTCCCCCTTTCTCCTATCTCCCTCTTCCCCTTCTCATTCTGCCTCCACCCTCTTGCTTAATCCATTGAGAAAAATTATAACTAGCACGTAAATTTACTTCGAGCCTAGCTGCTCCCATAGATGTGCAAAATATATAATACATTACTAGTTGCACAAGAAAACTTTGTTATCTACAGTTTGTTTCTTTGTCACTTACAGCTTTTTTTATGTCCAGTCTTCAATTTTCTTAAGCATTTTCAGAATAACTGATCTCAGGATTTGAAAGATGAGTTAATAAATTATAAATTTATTCTGTTCCAGGCAGATTCTATTTAATATAAATTTACCGTTGTCATATCACACAGAACAACCAGTTCCAATAAAAGTCCCTTGCCAAGAGTAAATTGTAAGTGTACTTGGAGGATCTTTACGATACTGAGTACGGAAATTACATTACACCATAGTCTACTATATACAGTCACGAAGCTTGGGATGATTTTTTGCATTTCTCGCAATAGTTGCTAGCTGCTTGAAGCGCTGTAAGTACTAGAAACAATAAACTGCCATCGTGATCTAATACAGGCCATAAGGCAGACCATGTGACTCCTTTAACCCGATCACGAAGGGCGGCGTTTCAACCATATAAATTAATTGGAATGGATAAGAGTAACAGTAATAGATCAACTATTGACCAAATATTTTGTATTCGACAGATAATGGAGAAAAAATGGGAGTATAAGGGTACAGTGCATCAGTTATTCATAGATTTCAAAAAGGATTATGACTCGGTTAAGAGAGAAGTTTTATATGATATTCTTATTGAATTTGGTATTCCCAAGAAACTAGTTCGATTAATTAAAATGTGTCTCAGTGAAACATACAGCAGAGTTCGTATAGGTCAGTTTCTGTCAGATGCGTTTCCAATTCACTGTGGGCTGAAGCAAAGAGATGCACTATCACCTTTACTTTTTAACTTTGCTCTAGAGTATGCCATTAGGAAAGTCCAGGATAACAGAGAGGGTTTGGAATTGAACGGGTTACATCAGCTGCTTGTCTATGCGGATGACGTGAATATGTTAGGAGAAAATCCACAAACGATTAGGGAAAACACGGGAATTTTACTAGAAGCAAGTAAAGAGATAGGTTTGGAAGTAAATCCCGAAAAGACAAAGTATATGGTTATGTCTCGTGACCAGAATATTGTACGAAATGGAAATATAAAAATTGGAAATTTATCTTTTGAAGAGGTGGAGAAGTTCAAATATCCTTCACACTACCAAGCGGGGTCAGAAGAGACTCCAAAGCAAATTGTTTTATTATTTTCATGTGAAAGCGGTATCTTTGCACATTGATACTTCTTGTTATTGTCAGATTTGTTTATCGCGTCATGTCTGTGGTGTTGGTTACATAAGTGTTCCATCCCAAAGAGAATAAATAATATTTATTTTTATTCAGTGGGGTCTCTGTTAACCCCTCTTGGTAGTTTTGTGTTGTACAAAGTTTTGTCACCAGTTTATTTTCTTTGCCCATTGTTGTTGTTAGTAAGCCTTTCAGGCATCTCAAATTATTTGTCTATTGCTGTTGGGAATTTGTCTTTACTTTTAGCTCAGTAGATTATTGGTTTAGATTGAGTTGTACACGATTACTCTTCTTGATACATAAAAGTGTGAGGAGGGAAAATATATAAATCCATGGCTCTATTGCCCTTTGCAGGGCCAAGACCGACCAGTCGTCTGCTGGCCTCACGACCACATGCCAAAGCAGAGGTGAACGATCATCCAACCAGAATGGAAGTATCATGTGATTAGCACGATGATCTCCCAGTCGTTATAGCTGGTTTGCGAAACCGGATATTCGCTACCTATCATAGCTCCCCAAGTGCATCACGATGCTGGGTGGGCAATGGTCCCATACACTGGCCGAAATTTCGTGAGAAAATTTCTTCCCCCATAAAGACTCGAATCAGCGCGCATTCCGTAACGCGCGTCCTAGGCGGGATGCCTTAGACCGCGACTCCTCTGTGCGGGACATGAAAATATATGACATTGGCTACATAATCAGGAACATGTTGGTGAAGTGACTCGTATGATACAGAGTGAGAGTGAGAGTGAAAATGAAGAAGTAGTTGATCTGTCAGAATTAGAAGAGACTAATAGAAGAGGTTGAAGAAGTAGCAGATGAAATAGAAAATAGTGATGCTAATGATGGTGTTGGTGAAGATGAAAATAATGATATGCAGATTGATGAAAATTATACAAGTAAAAATGCAATGTCTTGGTCTGAAAGTTCACCAAAAGCCACGTAAAGCCACAAGACACACAGTTCAAAATATTGTTGGATGCCTCCGGGACTTACATGTGCATCTCAGAGAATTCAGACAATGAATGATGCGTTCAAGATATTTTTTGATGATAATATTTGAAAAATTACAGTAGACTGTACTAATAAAAAGGCACAGGCTTTTCATGAAGAATGAAATACAAAGAATCCAGAAAAGCAGAGACAATGGCTGCCAACAGATGTCCATGAAATGTATGCATTTTTGATAACCGTCAGTGTTTCAAAAGCTAAACGGGAGACATAGAGTTCTTATGAATTACAGATCCCACGTACAATAGAGACATATTTCGTGCTGCAATATCTCGAACTTTATTTCAGCATTTATCGACATTCTTCAGATTTGATGACACTAGTACAAGAGATGAAAAGAGACGAAATGATAAACTGGCTGCTATCAGAGATATTTTCAGTTTCATTGTCTACCACTGTAAGTCCACCTACTGTAAGATGTGAATTAGGATTGTAGCTGAACAACTTGTTTCTTTCCGAGGACGCTGCTATTTCATTGTTTATATGAAGTGAAAAGCTGCTAAGTATAAACTGAAAATTTGGTCCCTGGTTGATGTAGAATCATATTACGCAATAAACTTACAGGTGTACACTGAAAAAAGGGGCTGATCCTGAAAAAATCAATATGAAAGTGTAATGTTTGATCTAACCAGCTGCCTACAAGGAGGATACGGCATTACGACAGATATTCTTTCTTACATCTATTTCACTTGCAAGTGAACTTTACAAGAAATATGTGACACTGTATGAAACAATGAGAAAGAATAGGCAAGGAATATCCAAAGTATTGCTGCTTAGCCCTAAAAGAGGGGTGTCGATACTATGGACAAAATACATACTGTACATACATTCAATGTCCTGCATAGGGCCACAACAAAAGAGCGCCATTTTGACCTATTTGCGGCCAAGGCCTTCACTTCTCTCCAGTTCTTCCCTAGATTTTGGGCTTCTTGAACAAACCCTGCCACATTATCCTAGGTCTTCCTCTTCTCTTACTCCCCTGAGGATTCCATTCGAGTGGTTCTTTAGCAATGTTTCCTTCTGGACGTCTCAGAGCATGTCCAATCCAGCACCATTTTCTTCTTTTTATCTCCAGATCAATGGGCTTCTGTTGCATATTCTTCCGAAGTAATGTTTTGGAAATGACGTTTGGCCATCATGCTCCCAATATGTTGCGTAAACTACAATTCACAAATGTTTGGAGTTTATGAGTGAGATATTTTGCCACTTTCCATGTCTCACTGCCATAGAGAAGAACTGATTTTACGTTGCTCTCAAACAAGCACCGTCTATGGACAAAATGGTAAATGAATATTTTGTGAAAACAACCACAAGATGATGACCTTATGTCTTATTTATGAACATTGTTGACATTAGGTGTCTCAATGCTTATATAGTATGGAAGGCGAAGAATCCACATTTTCAGGCAAGTTCTATGCATGGAAGAAGGAACTTTCTGCTCCAATTTGGGAAGGAGTCGATCATTCCGAAAGTGAAACGACGACTTCAGCATCCCACAGGATTTCACAAACCAGCAATAACTGCAATGAGATATCTTGTTCCTGAGCCAGAACCTATGGGAAGAGAAGATGCTGAACCTCCAATCAAGCTATAAAAGGAAGCCGATGTCAGTTGTGCCCTGAAAAACTGTCAGGAATGCTAGTGAATCCTGTGAAATGTGTAAAAAAATGCATCCGAAAGCCATATAAAAAAATAATCAAAACAGTGTGTCTTCCATGCAGTGAAACTGTGAAGTAGAATTCTGATGTGAAATTTGTTACATAACTTTCTTCTGTTCAGTTGTACACCCTATTTATATTTTGTGAATAGTTTTGCTCTTATTGTCAAAAGTATATCTGCCCTAAATTAGTTTGAAATTTTAATTTGAACTCACGGAAGAAATTGTGAAAAACTTGAATGAATGAATTCGAAATATGAAAAAGTGTACTAGAGAAGGAAATTTTAGTGGGTTAGGGTAACATTGGACTTGTATTGTTTCCAAAATCATTGATTAAATATGTTGTATTTTCAAAATGCACTATATTTATAATTTTCTTTAAGTATTTTATTACATATTGTTTTCATTGTTCTTTATAAAGCAATTCCTCCTCGGGGTCTTGGCTGACCCTGCTTGGTAGTTGGTGTTGGTCTTAGAGCTTGGTAGTCTGAAGGATATCTGGGAGCAACAGTAACAAATATAAATGATACTCGGGAGGAAATTAAACACAGAAGAAATATGGGAAATGCCTGTTATTATTCGGTTGAGAAACTTTTATCATCCAGTCTGCTGTCCAAAAATCTGAAAGTTAGAATTTATAAAACAGTTATATTACCGGTTGTTCTGTATGGTTGTGAAACTTGACTCTCACTTTGAGAGAGGAACAGAGACTACTGGTGTTTGAGAATAAGATTCTTAGGAAAATATTTGGGGCTAAGAGGGATGAAGTTACAGGAGAATGGAGAAAGTTACACAACACAGAACTGCACGCATTGTATTCTTCACCTGACATAATTAGGAACATTAAATCCAGACGTTTGAGATGGGCAGGGCATGTAGCACGTATGGGCGAATCCAGAAATGTATATAGAGTGTTAGTTGGGAGGCCGGAGGGAAAAAGACCTTTAGGGAGGCCGAGACGTAGATGGGAAGATGCATTGTTCTAATTGTTAACACTTTTTTATGGACCTTAAATGTATTTGTATATTGAATAATGATTAAATCAAAACCTCCCACCTGAACATATTCCGACCACACTATAGCCAATTGGCTTGTCGTCAGCACGACATCTCATCCTGCTCTAGGTTTTTCCATGGTTTCCCTTGAGCAATAAGACAAATGTCGGGATGAGCCCTAAAAGAAATGGGCCACGGACCACTTCCCTTCCCCCACTCTTTCTCTTCTACTATCACAAAGAACTTGCTAATTTCTTAGATACAAACCCTGAATTATGATAATAGGGGAACATAAATATATTGTAAGTTCACAGGGCTAACGGCTTCGAAGCTGGGTACCTGGTTCTAATGAAGTGCACTGGTAGCAATCTAATACATGGGGGCATGAGATAGTTACTCTGCCTGCCATTAAAAATTCACTTCACTAAATCCCCAAGGTAAAAAAAAAAAAAAAAAAAAAAAAAAAAAACGTAGATGGGAAGATAATATTAAAATGGATTTGAGGGAGGTGGGATATGATGATAGAGAATGGATTAATTTTGTTCAGGGTAGGGACCAATGGCGGGCTTATGTGAGGGCGGCAATGAACCTCCGGGTTCCTTAAAAGCCAGTAAGTAAGTAAGTAAAGAGTAACATATATTTCTCTAAAATGTAGTGTAATTGCATTAATAAAATTTAAAACAATGATTAGGAGACACTTCAGACATAATTGCTTGCAAGTTAAGGTGTAATATTATTTTTGGTGTGAAAATTACGTTGTTCGTATGTGTAATACCTGCCTGTATTTCGATTAAATATTGCGAAATTCTTGTACATTCATTTATGCACGATTCAATAATTTTCAGTTGCACCGCACGAATATTTAGATATGTTGAAATTATAGGTTATGTTTACTGTACCAGTTGGCCCTTTCTGTCTAATTTTAGTGGTCTCCAATGCCCTGCCACTACATATGTATGTTATGTCATATGGAAATTATAGGTTATGTTTACTATATTTAACTTATATTCCTATATTCGCAATTATACATTATAATTAAACATAATGTCATGTATGACACCCGTCACATTCTATTTTTCTGTACTGAATTATTGTATTTATCTACTACGTATACTATTTTCATAGGAGTGGTATGGTAAATTTTCTGTCTACAGTTAAGGAAGGTAGATGTGCTAAATTAAAATCACAATATAAATTCGTTTTTTATTGAACCTCAAAATAGCTTCCATTCTAAACTTACATATTTTCATGTTGTATTAACAGAAAATGTGTCAATATTATTATAAATACAGAATAAATATGAAATTGTATTATAAAATATATAAGTAATACAATTTTATTTTAAATACAGATACAGAACTGAAAATTGGACCTAATTAAAACATTTGACTATCTCTATTTCTATTGTTTCCTAAGTGAATTCCATGCAACACTATTATATTTGAAGTCAATAGCAACTTCAACACGGTAGCCTATTTCTTTTGCAGGCCAGTGTACCATTTACAAAAGTTCCGCTATTTGTACAGATTTTACGCCACTAAATCCTGCTTTGCTAGTAAATGAAACTATGCACTCTGATGCAACAGATCTTAGTCATTCCACTTGCTGGCTGCCACTCTAACTGCCCATTGTCAATAATTATGCCTCTGCACATCCCTGATAAACGACTAAAAATAGGTTCTATTACTTCACTTTGTAAATGAATATTGTTCTGTTTTTATTGAATTTGTATCTTCACTTTCTGGATATACCTCATAGATGACGTCAATGACGAAGACGACATTTTGTGGAATTTCATATGCTAGTCAATTGCAGTGTATTATCGTGTCCGATTTCTGATAGCCTAACTCTGCTGAAATGAGTTTTCAAAATGTTTTTGTTTGAAAAGATATTGTGAGACAAATGTAAGCATGTTTACATGGTATATTTAGTGCATTTGTTATTGTTGAACGTGATATTTTAAATTCTATTCACAGAAACACATGGCAGAGTCTGCTAAAGTGCTATATGAAGTTATTCGTTGCATAACGTGCATTGGACTGGTAATAGTAGTCTTTGGACAATCTTATTCACATCTCCTGCTCTTCCTGTATGGTGGAGAGAGTCTGATTCTGGGGCCAGGCCCTACACTTATGCTGGCTCATTGCTTGGCTGTCCTTCTCATTGCTATCAATGGAATTACTGAGTGCTATGCTTTCGCGACCATGAACACACCACAACTTGATAGGTAAGTTATTAACCTCACACTGACATATTCTTATAAAAAACAAAGTATCTGGCAGGAGAGACGGAAATAAAATTAAAGGGTCCAGAAGAAAAACATGTTTAGTCACATTTTGCAAATTTTTCAGGAGAGCGTTTACAGACTTGCAGAACTGACAGTTTCTTCCAGTGTAAACCTTTCCTTAATATAGGTCAATTACAAATTATTCATCAGGTTTTAAGACAAATATCTGCGAAAACAAGGAGTGCAATATGTTTGTGCTAATCATGAATCGAAAGAAAAACTCTGAAAATTTACTTTTCCATTGTTGTAACTCTGGTACGTGTAGACAGACAACAGCACAAGCATATTTTCAAAAGGTGTCTATGCAGCAGAAAGCATTCGCAGTTTTGGAATATGAGAAGTTATTTTCCTATGTTACCATACAGAGTGCGTTCTGGAGCCAATACCAAAGTGAATATGTTTGCTGCAGTGTCTAAATCAAAGATGTACGGGCCCTTTTTTTTTTATGCAGATGACTGTGATCGGTATATCATTCCTTGATATGCTGCAGCAATGATTGTTTCCTCAAGTGACTGAGGATTCCAATACTTCATATTCCAACTTGATGGGTCGCCACTCAATTGGCACACTGAAGTGTGTCATTACCTGATCACAGAACCCCCCTCACCGTTGGATTGGGCAATGTGCTGAAGATGACTTAGCATTGTTATAGTGGTCTCCTAGATCCCCCAATCTAACGGCCTGTGATTTTCTTCTCTGGGGTGTGTAAAAGACATAGTGTACGTGCCACAACTGCCAGCAATTTTGGTTGAACTCAAGAATCGCATTACAGATGCATTTATGACCATTACCAGGGATATGCTACAGTACTGCATGTATGGGATGAGCTTCAGTATCACATCAATGTGTATCCTGTAACGAAAGGAAGCCACATTGAACACTTGTGAAGGTGTGTCCGAAACTTGGGACAGTTTCTGTTTATTTTGATGTATCATGCATTATTCTGTGCAGTAACATGAGCTGTTGCCAAGAAGTCAAAAGGAGAATAGAAATGGCAAATTAATCTTTTAATAGAAAAAGGAATATCTTCTGTGAACCCCTGTAGAAAGAACTAAAGAAGGGACTAGTGAAGTGCTTTGTGTGGAGTGTAGCATTGTATGGGGCAGAAATATGGACATTAAGACGAGGTGAAGAGAAGCGAATAGAAGCATCTGAAATGGAGAAGGATCGAGTATGTGAAGTGAACAAACGAGTAAGAACTGAAATTGTGTTGGAAAGAGTGGATGAAGAAAGAATTATGCTGAAACTCATCAGAAAGAGGAAATGGAATTGGTTGGGTCACTGGTTGAGAAGAAACTGCCTACTGAGGGATGCACTGGAAGGAATGGTGAACGGGAGAAGAGTGCGTGGCAGGAGATATCAGATGATAGAAGACATTAAGATATATGGATTATATGCGGAGATAAAGAGGAAGGCAGAATGTAGGAAAGACTGGAGAATGCTGGGTTTGCAGTGAAAAATCTGCCCTTGGACATAACACTATGAATGGATGAATGAATACATTATTCTAAGTGTTACATTTTCTTTATGCAGCTGCTTAAAACTTGATGAATCATTTGTAATTGCCCTGTATGCTTATGTTGTGGAACCAAGTGAGTTTCTTCCCTGTATAATTAGAGACTCTTAAAGATCACAACTTTAAAAGTCAGCTTCAATTAAAATATAAAAATTACTAAATTTGGACTAAACGTGTTTTTCTCCTGGACCCTTCAGTTGTTCAAGAACTTTTATACAGAATTTTAAGAAAATCATGAAGAGCCATACAAACACAAAATGTATACGGCAAAGATGGGTTTGGACAATGGGCACAAAAGATGTATGCATGTCCATGTGTAATTATATTGTGAAGTATGTTTTATGAGGTATGTTGTAGACAAAAGACTATCGTCTTCTCTCTGTAACAGTATTGCAGCTGCCAGGACACGGAGTTTTGCTGAGACAATGCCTTGTCATGAGAGACTCGTTATTTGAAATTACATAAAGACTTTTTTTTATTCCTATCGACTATTTGGATTCAATGTAGTTTCTCCATAGAATTTCTTCGGATATGACAAAATGCAATAGCTTCTCGTGACTTTCTTTTCCTCTTAATTTCCGCTCAGTCACCAGCGTAGCTCGGTCGGCTAAGGCGGTTGCATGCTGATCCGTACTTGTGCTCGAGTGTGGTTTCGATTCTCGCTTGGGCAGAATACTTGGTTGGGTTTTTTTTCCGAGGTTTTCCACAGCCATAAGGCAAATGTCAGGTAATCTATGCCGAATCCTCGGCATCATCTCGCCAAATATCACCGTGCTATCACCAATCCCATCGACGCTAAATAACCGAGTAGTTGATGCAGCATCGTTACATAACCAAGTAAAAATAATTCTATTCCTTAAGTGACTACATGTAGACAGTTGCATATCCTGCCATACCCCGTCTCCTGACTGATCTAATGCTAGTGTCAGAAGGTGGACAAGCAATAATATCATTTTAACAAAACACACTTTCTTGTTAGGAACTATCAGCACTATCAGGACAGCAATCTATTCTTCCCCTCTGTCCCAATATTTCGCATTCTTTCTCAACATTTATTATTGCTTTTGGGTTTCCCTGTTTCATTAAAGAAGCAGTCAAGTACCTATGACAACAATAAATTCTCCATGATCAAAAAAAAAATATATATATAAGCTTTTAGAAGGGCAACTAGTTAACTTTGCATTCTCTGTTTCTTCAAGTGTTCGTGAAGGAAGTGGCTTCTAACATGTACATATGCTTATATTTAGAACTATCTCCCCTCCCACCAAAAAAAAAAAAAAAAAAAAAAAAAAAAAGAGAGAGGAAGTTGTGTTAATGTGAGGTAAGTACAAATTGCAGGATGAAGATGCAGGAAGCTAGATTGTCATGTTAGTTACTGTTCTGCTTTTTCCATGTCATTTTGCATAATTATTTCCATTTACTGTCATTTAAAAAATACTGTAAATTGACAGTTATATTGCTACGCTGATTTCTGTATGATCGATGAATATAAGGTACAACAGTTATCCATCCATAATGAACGCTGATTGTTTCTATTCAATATACTTAGAAAATAATAATAATAATAATAATAATAATAATATTAAAACAATCGGAATGAGGGGATGGAGAAGCTTAATAGTAGATAAATAAAGTTTGAAAGCTGTTGTCCAAGTGGCCAATATCCAGAGTTGTAATACCAGTGATGATGGTGAATAATAATGTCAAATAATGCTTTAGGTTCTTTGTCTTCCACAATTAAGGAAGTAAGTGAATACAAATATTTTGTTTCTTCTGTAATTGATGCAACGATTAATAATGCAGTATATGGTAAAAACTGGTAATATTTAATACAAATTAATAATGAAAGAGAACTTCGTCACATAAGTCCTTGTTTGTCCAACAACAGTCTCCATGCATCTAAAATTTCACTTGATTTAAAAAAAAAATCCAGTTTGTAAAGATGATATTCTTGCTGGGTGGGTGACAGATTGATTGAAGAAGTAATACTTCTTAGATTGCTCTTACAAGAATTATTTTGAAGAGCATAAATTATCTCTCTCAGCACAGTTGAGGCGCGATAAACTATGTGCACATTCTGTTGCCAATGCAATGTCATTTAGCCATTATGGAAAGGTGGAGTGGTGCACATTGCAATGAAAAGCTTTTACAAAAGCGACGACAGTTTTGAGGCTACTAGGCGTAAATTTCATCATTGTAATGTATTGTGCCATAATCCAATTCTGTCTGCTCCTGCGACTTACATTTTCATCATTCAGGTGGTACATCAAATAAATCATCGCCAAATTCTCAACCAAAAGGCATTTTGTGAGGAGATTTTTTATCTTATGAATATGAAGAATTTATTGACAGTTTGTGGATGTCTGACGAAGCATATTTGCATCTCAGTGGTAGTCACTTAAAGGATGTTCTTTTCAAGAAATGAATGGGAGACTATGTACATTATGATCTCACGTATATCTATACTAATAATAAATCTGTAGCCGAAATTTTTCTGGTAATTTTCGATTTTCCAAAAATAATTGGTCCTAACATATATAATTAACCACCCTGAAACCGAAAATCGCTTTTTTGAAATTTTTGTTTCTATGTCTGTCTGTCTGTCTGTCTGTCTGTCTGTCTGTCTGTCTGTCTGTCTGTATGTTTGTTACCTTTTCACGCGATAATGGCTGAACGGATTTCGATGAAAATTGGAATATAAATTAAGTTCGTCGTAACTTAGATTATAGGCTATATGGCATTCAAAATACATTATTTAAAAGGGGGGTTATAAGGGGGCCTGAATTAAATAAATCGAAATATCTCGCTTATTATTGGTTTTTGTGAAAAATGTTGCATAATAAAAATTGCTTTAAAAATCATTTCCGATAAGTTTTATTCTTTGAAAAATTTTGATAGGACTGATATTTAATGAGATAAATGAGTTTTAAAATTAAAATAACTGCCATCTAAGGCCGTGTAATGAACAAACATCGGATTCTAGGGCAAATGCCTATTTTGTTTCTTTAGGAGAAAAGTAAAAATAATTATTAATATTTGTGTTTCATGGAAATTGAAAGGTATTCAAAGAGTTTTATAGTGCCCTAAAATGCCCTAAAACGGTTATTAGAGCCTAATTTGTTAATATTCGCCTAAAAATGCCTAACTCACTGTAAAGTTTCGCATTTTACTCTTACTTTTTATAATTTATACACCCATTCACTGCGAAATTTAAGGCATTTAAAAAGTGTAAAGTTTGCTTCACACCGGCCATGAAACCATTGATAAAGGAAACAAAATGTTTTGAATCTCACGACACTCGCAATAGATTTCACCGAATTTAACATGTTTGGAGCCATAAATGCCGACAAAGAACCAACCTTAGTTTTGAAGCAGGCAACAATCACAACATGTGCAGCTACCGATTCAGAGATATACTATACTATAAAAATGACTGTTTTCGGTCTGAAACCGATTAGCTGTACTGCCCTTCAGAGTGTCATAAAATCACAATTTTTGGAGAAAGAGTGTTTTTGAAATATTTATGAAAAGTCGTAAAACTGCGAATTAGTAGGGTAAACCGTTACAAAATATTTAAAAGAATGGCCCTCCTAGTGTTAACACTACCAGGAAATGCAACAATAAGTGGAACTTTGTATTTTTGTCCAATTGAATCTCAATAACAACGGTTCATTTGAATGCTCGTTAACAGTTGCTCTTTCCCTCACCTTATTTGTGTTGAGAAGTTTTGAGCGGTAGGACGTTTTCCTGTGAAGTTTAACGCGATAATGCCGAAAAATATAAGTGCAAAATCTACATTGATCCGGCAATGGCTAACAGAATATTCAGAATTCACTTATGATGGAAAAATAATATTCTGCAAGATTTGTAGCAAACAGGTATGTAACAATAGTTGAAATATATAAATTCTATTAATTTTAATGAGTAGGCCTATAATATTTATACATTGACTGAGCTATCCTGAGGTATAATTCTTTTTAAGACCACTACACTTTAACCTTTTAAATTCCGATAGTTAAAGTATTTGCAGGTCATTAAAATTTTGATTGTTCGAACCCACTAACTTTGTGATAGAAATACGGCAATACAACAATTAGGATTTTATTTTAATTCAGTTTACTTTACATTGTTAGATTTCGCAAGAAAAGAAGTGCCACCTAAAGCAGCATGTGCAAGGAGCGGCTCATAAGGCTAAAGCTCAACAGAAAAATCAACTGCAACAAACTTTACTAACACAGCCTACTTCATCCAATCTCAGCAGCAATTTCTATGCTGATTTAACCAGAGCGTTTGTTGCTGCTAACATTCCCTGGAATGCAATTGAAAATCCGGTTTTAAGACAGTTTTTTACAAAAATACTGCAAACAAAATATCCCATCTGAGTCGACCCTAAGAAAAAATTACTTAGACAGAATATACAATGAAACTTTAGCTTCCATTCGGGAGGATATAGGTGATTCTTACATATGGGTCTCTGTGGATGAAACCTCAGATCCTATGAATAGGTATATAGCAAATATGGTAGTAGGAAAACTTAGTCCTGATGGACCTTCGATTCCACACCTCGTATGTGTTAAGGAACTTTCGAAAGTGAATAGCCAAGCCATTGCTTATTTTGTAAATAAAGGCCTACAGTCTTTATACTCAGGTAATATAGACGATTCTAAAGTTCTGTTGTTTTGTACTGATGCTGCCTCATACATGGTTGCTGCAGCTCCACTTCTTAAAACATTTTATCCTAACCTCACGCATGTAACCTGTCTAGCACATGGCCTTCACAGGGTTTCTGAAACAATCCGGAATGAATTTCCTCTTGTCAATTCGTTTATTTCTAACACAAAAAAATGTTTTTGTAAAGCCCCATCCAGGATTTCAATATTCAGAGAGAACTTTCCAGATATCCCACTCCCACCTCACGATGGGGAACCTGGATTCAGTCAGTGGTGTATTATTCTAAGTATTTTAAAGAAGTGGTCACAGTTATTGATAAATTACCTGAAACTGATAGTGCAGCGTGTGTGAAAGCAGTGAAAGATTGTCTGAATGACTCACGAGTGAAAAACGATATTGCCTACATAACATCAAACTTTTCTTTCATACCTGCAAGCATTGAACAATTAGAACGTGAAAAACAATCTCTTTGTAGCCAAATAGCAATAGTAAAGGAAGCTCAAGTGAACATACATTCTGCATTGGGCGAAACTGGGAAAAAAGTTAAAAATAAGTGGGACAACGTATTAAATAAGAATGTAGGATTTTCATTGTTGGAAAAAGTATCAAAAGTGATATCGGGGGAAAGTGTAAATGTTCCAGTAAGTATTGATGTTTCTATTCTACCTAATTTAAAATTTGCGCCTCTCACATCAGTTTCGGTTGAAAGAAGTTTTTCTGCTTTCAAAATGATTCTCAGTGACAAAAGGCAAAGGTTAACTGTGGAGAATTTAGAAAAAATTCTGGTGGTGTACTGTGCAGATAATTATAATAAAGTCTGAGCATGGAACTGAATTTCAATAACTTAAAATGAGTAATCTTGATATCAATAATCATTATTTCATTAGTTTCAATATATTAAATTTGTGCAGCTCTGTTTATAAATATAATATAGTATTCTTTTTTAATGTTTAAACATACTTTTTGTGCGTATTTTAGTGTATAACTAAAAATTTCAGTGAAAGAAATAAGTATGATACCTTGATGTGCCTAAAATGCCTATTTTCATTAAAAGAGAGCCTAATTTTACAAATTTTGAGCTTATTTTAGGCACCTAAAACTGCAATTTTTAGTGCCTAAAAATCCGATGTCTAGTAATGAATTAAAAAACAAATGACTTCGTCTATAAGGGGCCTTGGACAGCAACAATCGAAAGCTATGAAAGATAACCTACAGATAATGTTTCTGCGTTTCTATGAAGTAATATCAGAAGCTTAATTAACCGATTTGTATAATTAATTATTAATTCACCATTGGAAAGTGTAGTTTCTCTAGATGGACATAATGCTATAATGTTATCACAGTAACTCCTGAGTGAATCGAGGACAGGTAAGATTAAAATAGATTTTTATGCACAGAAAACTTGATAGGCTATTCTGTATATTCGTTTCCTGTATTTCCTAAACTAATTTTTATGACCAAATGAGTGGTCTCTGGATCAAAATGATCGCATTTTAATTGTTTAATTAAATTTAAATTAAGTAACATAATAAACGATTTATCCTTCTATCAAACACGAATGTTCCCTGGATCAAATGTCCTATTTTAATTATATAATTACTTTATATTTATTTCTAACGGGTGCAGCGGAGCGCACCGGTACGGCTAGTAATTAAAATAAATAAATAAATCCTTTGAGTCAATAATCAACTATTTATAATTGCTCATTCCTCTGTTGGACTCTGTATTTCTGGTTTTTAGTTTTTTATCCCGTTGTTACTGTAGTATGGATTTTAATGAGTTTATTGTCATTGTTTTGATAACCATAATAAAGGATGTCCCAACAAGAACTCCGGATTTAATCATGTGAATAAATGCAACAGTAACAGATAATAGAGCAGATTGCAGTGCCGCCAACCCAACAATAAGAAGACATTGTTGGGACATTGTGCCATTGCATTGTTGTTGGTCTGGTGGCACTGGTATCTATTCTGTTATCTGTTTTTGTTGCATTTATTTATATTGTTAAATCCAACGTTCTTGTTGGGACACCCTTTAATTTTGTGGAATGAAATAACTACGATAATCGAAATTCCACTGTGGAGCCATTAGATTTCAGAAGATAGAAATGCTTTTTGTTCCCTTGTTAGGTATACTTAAAAATGGAACAGCAAGCAATGTCATTGTTTGCATTTACAGCACTTTATTATAATTTCTGTTAATTGTGTTATTATTTGCAGGTATAATCGCATCATGGCAGTGTTGTCTGTGTTGTTTCTCGTAGTTGCCTGGCTGCTGACGAGATTGTTTGGTGGCGTAGGTTTCATCCTAGCTAACTGTTACAACATGGGTGCCAGAATTGCTCTTGGGTAATGTATACTTTCATTTCAACTCTTTGTTTTTATACCCCTTATAACAGTGAAAATGTGTGTAAAACAGTGGTTAATATTACTACAGTTTTAGTGTAAGTAATGAGTAACGTTTCTTATTAATGCAGGGTGTAACCAAATTCAATACCCAAACTTCTAGGGATGATAGAAGAGACCAAAACAAACATTTTTTGTTAAATGATCATGGGTCTGAAACTAATTATTGAACGACAAAACCAGAAAATCTACTGTACTGTAAAGAATAAGGACTACAGTTATAACATTACTTATGACACTCATGCTTCAAAGCCATGAATATTTACATTACATTAATCAGTAAACACGCCATGAGTCAGAGTGCAATGTTTGTGACCACTCAGTACGTTATTGTTCATTGAGAGTAAAGAGACGTTCCTCTTGATTGTGGTTTCAACTGACAGTGCAACTCCTCATTTCTATTGTGAAGTCCAAGAACATTTGAATCGCAGATTTGGTGAGCAGTATATTGGTCGCAGTGGGCCCATTGGATGGCCTGCTTGCTCTCCGACCTCACCCCACTTGCCTTTTGTGTATAGGAGCACTTGAATGTTATAAAATGTTATGTTTTATTTAACGACGCTCGCAACTGCAGAGGTTATATCAGCATCGCCAGATGTGCCGGAATTTTGTCCTGCAGGAGTTCTTTTACATGCCAGTAAATCTACTGACATGTGCCTGTCGCATTTAAGCACACTTAAATGCCATCAACCTGGCCCAGGATCGAACCCGCAATCTTAGGCATAGAAGGCCAGCGCTATACAAACTCGCCAACCAGGTCGACAGGAGCACTTGAAGAGCCTATTGTACTAGACTCCAATTGAATCAGAAGAGCTCATCATTCAGGTGTTTACAGCTATTGACTCTCTACAGGACATGCCTGGAGTCTTTGAACTTGTATGACAGGCAGTGACAGGTTGTTGCAGAGTTTGTATTGAAGCAGGAGGCCGCACTTTTTAACAGTTTTTGTAAAGGATTACAAATGGAAATGATTTTGAAGCACGAGTGTCATAAGTAATTTTACAGCTGTAGTATCTTAGCATGTAGGCTTTCACGGCTGGTGTCTAGTTGAAATGGAGCTTCCAGGCTAAGATGCCATGGCCTATTAGTGAAGATATTCCCAGACGTTTCGTCTACTACTGCGACAGACATCTTCAGTGGTTAGGTAACCTAGGTCGAAGTCTTCTTCTAGGGGTGCATGTGACAACTGTTGCCACAGGCATCCCTAGAAGAAGACTACTGCGGCAGGCATCTTCAGTAGTTAGGTAACCTAGAAGAAGACTTCGACCTAGGTTACCTAACCACTGAAGATGTCTGCCGCAGTAGTAGACGAAACGTCTGGGAATATCTTCATCAGTAGGCCATGGCATCTTAGCCCGGAAGCTCTATTTCAAACAGCTGTAGTATGTTTATTCTTTAGAGTTTCTGATTTTATCATTCTATAATAATTAGTTTCAGACCCATGATCATATAATAAAAAACGTTTGTATTGGTCTCTTGTGTCATCCCTAGAAGTTTGGCTATTGAATTTGGTTATACTCTGTATATTTGGAGGTTTTATTGTTGAAAAGGAAGTAAATATATCAATGAACACATTTTGATTTATTTTTCTGCATAACCTACATCTCTTTGCGCACATTTTTCCTACCATTCTAGAAATTTCAGAAGAACTCTACTTCATGTGCCTAAGGCACTAACATACAGTTTCCTGGATTGCTTCTTTGTTTCCACACCATTGGCTTCACATGTACTGATTTACAAATTCAGACAGTTGGTAAAAACCTGTCATCCCATTCTCTCCATTAATTTATCCTCAGATGATACTCTTGTTCTTCCAGATTTCTTCTTTAAACAACAGAACCAGTTTTCTCAGAACCTCTTGATTAAATCCCCGTAATTATGAATGTAATATGGGCGTTATCTTAAATTGTTAAAAATGTTTTCGGACCTTGAGAAATACTCCTTATGCTTTCATAACACTTGTATCAGCTATATTCTATCGTTTAATGATAGGACCATGGCTTAAAACCAGAATTAGTAAACTCATTAATGCTTTAATCAACAAAATGGTAATTATGGAAATGCATAAAGTAACAAACGAAAAACCCAATTATTTGTCCAAAACTATGCTGCTCTTATTTGTTTATTTTTTCCATCTCATTTATTAAAATATTTATGATGCTTTGATGTTTTCAGTGACTTTTGAATGATCACAATACTTCAAACATTCAAGATGCAGTCGACCTGGGTAACATAGTTGGTATAGCGCTGTTCTTCTGTGCTCGAGGTTGCGAGTTCGATCCCGGGCCAGGTCGATGACATTTAAGTGTGCTTAAATGCGACAAGCTCATGTCAGTAGATTTACTAACATGTAAAAAGAACTCCTGCGGGACAAAATTCCAGCACCCCAGCGTCGATGATATAACCTCTGCAGTTGCGAGCTTTGTTAAACAAACCATAATTTAAAATTTTTTCAAGATGCATGTAGTTCAGCCGTAACTCCATTAATGTAAATTCTCTTCACTTATCACTACTACGACGACCAGATGATAGAACCTGTATGTCCAGGCATTCTATTATATGTACTGACCTCTGGTGCGGTGTTTTGCTTCTCGGTGGCTGAACATATCGCACTCATACATTAACCCCACTACTTAAAACATGTATAAAATCGTACCTTATATAAGATGCTGGAAATGTCCCCTCCCCCCCTCCACTAAACAGTCGTTGTATTCTGATTGACATGATTAAGTTCGGTCAGTAGGTATAATGTTTCTGATTTGATTTGTGCTACTGGTATATATGATATTTAACCTCGCAATAATTAGAATGCTCAATTTAAGAACAATGAAGAGAAGACAAAGTGTGTTCTACTACTAGAAAATCATACCGATTACACTGGGGAACACAGTTAGAGCTGACACTTATTTCTTACTAACTTTTGCGTTGGGAATTCAAATATGACCTCAGTTTTTTTCTATCACGTCAACTTTTTAAGATACAGGGTGCCCTCCAAAAAATGTAAAAATTGTAGACATAGAATGAAAATGAAGAAATATAATTACCTAAATGTACTTTATTCACTATTTTGTTCATACAAAGGATATATTACTTCTGTACTTCAAATCTTGTGCACGTCATTTCAGTTAAGGCGTAAATTTGCGCTTATAACTTTTCCTGGCGTGTGGCATCTGTGGACAATCCCGCCGAATGCTCCAGCAATAGTCGGCGAGCATATGTTGATCCCATCTACCCTGCTACCGTGTTTCCATAACCTTCAAATCTTGGTGAAATCGTTCGCCTTGTTCACCACTGATGGCACCAAGATTTTCCGGAAACTTATCTAGATAGCAATGCAGAAAATGCACTTTGATGCTCATGTGACAACCAAGTGCTTTGTATGAGTCCAAGAGTTTCTGGACTATTTTGGTGTAATTCTCTGCTCGTACATTTCCAAAAAAGTCTTTGACATTGTCCTTCAATGATAACCAAGCATTCTTTTCCAGTTCTGACATTGTCCCAATGAAATGTTGATCTCTGATGAGCTGCCGAATCTGTGGACCATCAAACACACCAGCCTTAATTTTTTCAAATGACAGACTAGGAAGTGCTGTAAGGAGGTACTTGAAACAGTCACCTTCAGTTGCCAAAGCTTTCACGAACTGTTTCATGAGACCCAGTTTCAAGTGCAAAGGTGGGAATATTATGTTTTTTCTATCAACGAGTGGTCATTTAGAATGTTTGGATCACCCGGTTTGAGGGTAGTTCGTGGAGGCCAATTGCTTTACACCCAGTGTTTCTCGCGTGCTCTGCTGTCCCACATGCACAGATAACAGGGATATTTAGTGTATCCACGTTGCTGCCCAAGAAGGAAACACACCATTTTAAGGTCAACACATATGACCCAATTGTGTTCGTGATATTTCAGTAACTCAATGACTCTCTTTATGTCTCCATATTCTTCACAAAGAGAAACTGAATGACCAATTGGGACTGACCCTAATAAATTGCCATTGTGAAGGAGGACACACTTTAAGCTCCACTTTGAGCTATCGATGAACAGTCGCCATTCAGTTGCGTTATACATTTCAATTCCCAATTCCTCCATTAAACCTCGTATGTTATGGCAATATACAAAACCACCATCACTTCTAAAGTACTGCAGAAAGTCACTTTCTCTGGTTCGAAAGTAGGATACCTTAGTTGCTTTTTCTAGCAGGTTTTTCTCACGCAGTCTGGATGCTAGGAGTTCAGAAGCCTTCTTCGATAGTCCCAAATCACGTGTCAAATCACTCAACTCATGCTGATCAAATCCCTTACGAACAGAGTCATCTTCAATAACAAAATTGCTATCACTGTTATCAGACACTGCATCACTATGTTCACTATGTTCTTCAAGAGAGGGTAATGTAACGAAAACTGGCACTGGGATTTCAGCTGAATGAGGTACTGGGCGTACTGCTGATGGTAGACTAGGATACTCCATGTTACATATATTTTTCTTGTTATATCCTGATGTTTTCACTGTGCAATAATAACAGTCATCTGAATGGTCTCTCGCCTCTCGCCAAACCATTGGTATTCCAAATGGCATCTTAGCATGTGTTCCCTTTGTCCACATCCGTAAACCCTCCACACACTGCTTGCACATGTAATGAGGTGCCCATGACTTATCCTGGTCACCAATTTTAACTTTGAAATATGCAAAATAGGCTTGCTTTACAAATGCACTGATGTTCATCCTCTGACTGGGTATGGTGAAACTTCCACAGATATAACAAAAAGAATTAGGGTTGTTTCTGCACTTCTGACGAGAAATAGAAGAGGTAGCCATGATCTGAAAGAATGCGGAGATACGTGTTTAAATAGAGTAAGATATTGACAGTCATACTCTAACCACGTTGCCCTGTGAACTCTCTTCTCTACAAGATCTTCCTCCCTCCATCCCCCCTCCAGACTGCTTCTTTATTGAACACTAGTGTTCTCCTCCATCAATGATACAGTAAATTACTTGGAGATAAACGATAGCGAGAGGGAAAAGAACTGGCCACCATACCCCATTATCTCCTGGCCTAGTTGCCTCATAAGTGATGCCTTGTTGATATCATTTGTGAGGTTCAGAACTGTCTTCGGACAGTTGACTAAACAACAAATAACAACCGATAGCAAAAAAAATCTGACGTAATAGAATAAAACTAACAGCAGTTTCAAAATCAGCATATAACCGCTTGTAGGTAAGCGATACAGAAAAGACCTGACGTGATAGAAGAAAACTAACTGCAGTTTCGAATTCAGCATGCCTATTTTAGTAAAAATCAGCTGAAAAATCGAAGTCAATAAAAAAAAAGTTCAAAATTGTTCCCCAGTGTTATTATTCTTGCACTAACAGCACATCAAATTCCAACTTTCCTATCATGAAGAGGAATTTCTTGTACACAGTGTGGATCTTCAGAACACCAATAGTGACAATATGATAATATGATATATTTCTCAATATACTCGGTCCTGCTGGCCCTTCACATTTCTGTATTCAGGCCAGCATTTCCTTACTTATACTATTTACAATTTTAACACAGCCGTGATGTGACCCTTGGAGCCTGTTCTTCATGTCCCTTTCACTTTCACTTAATATTCATTACTTATCCTATTCCTACATTCAACTTCATTCCCCTTTTCTCATAACTAACTAAATACTGCCATCTTGTAAATAACATAATACATTTAACCTTACATATTTAATATAGAACACATAACCCTCGTTGACTATTTCCCTAAAAATTTACCCTATTATTAAATACACTGACTAACTTCTTATACTACACATTCGCGCTCGCAGCTTAGCACATTTGTTACACTTTATTTATAACAATATTTGAATATAACTATTATTCAATAACCCTGAAAAAGTGTCGCAGTTCAATTTCAATTATCCATTACATAACTTACCTGCTATTATTTGAACCCACTAATACACCACTTTCTGAGATTATAAATAGTTTTTTCTTCTCTATTGTCCCCTCGTTTTGCACTCCTACTACAATTTGCACTCTCAATACTTCCCCTTCTATTCCCCGCACTTATTTCATTTCCTCGTTCACTACTCACTTCTTTCGATGGTTCCGCATTCTTCTCTCCCTCCTTCTGCCTTCTAACTCCAAGGTCTCCAACTCTGTTGCTATTTGATGCTTTGCTAGTTTTGCCGACTTGGCCTTGGGGTGACGTCATTCCTCCTCGTCTACTTGATGTTGCAGCCGCTGCCTTCGAGTTCATCGCCTGAATGGAATCTGATGATAATGCTGATTTTCTCAGACATCCTTCTATTGCAATCTCCTGTGTCACTGCCCTCTTGCCTTCCGCAACTTTACATTTTCTATTCATTCCACTATTGCTTACAATTTCTCTTACTCTCTCCCTTATCTCTATTCTCTTTCTTTTATCAGTGTTCTCATCATTTGACGATGCATTTAAGTTTTCTAAACATAATTCGACTTCGAATAACTCTCCATTAATTTTCAATTTATCCTTAATTAATTTAGTGTAATGTCCATTTTTTCTAGCTGCTTTCATAAACGGCACTAAGACACTCCTTCTACACCTCATCTCGTATTGAAAATCTTCATCTATACTAATGCTCGAGTCTTTCAATTCTTTCTTACTAAACATGATCTTCTCTTTAATCATCCTGTTTGTCAGTTTGACCAAGATTGGCCTATTTTCCCCATGACCCATTCTATACACTTTTTTCACTTCTCCATTTCCAATGTCAATACCAATGGCAGGCATTCCTGCAGCATTGCCACAGTGATGTCAGAGCTCAGCGGAGCATCAAACTTACCCCCTACCTTCCCCTTCCCCCACTCTATGAAAATACTGCACGTGTACGTGGCGGATTATACTGCATTGCTGTACTTCGGAGCTTCATTAGTGGTACAATGTCTTTTGCAGAATCATATGAATTGAGAGGATATCACACTTACAAGAATGACGGTTCTTTCATTTCTCATGTTCAGGATCAGTTACAAATATTCAGGACACGAACTTAAATATGTACATTCTTAAAATAGATCACCTGTTATACGAGTTCAAAGAACACAGATTCAGTGATTTTCAAAGGATGGAGAAAGATTTCAATATTTTTGCCACTCCTTTTCATGTTTAAATTGAAAATGTTATCCCAGAATTGCAGTTAGAGGTACTGGGTTTACAGAATGATGGCTTCTTGAAAGCAGAATGTGAAGGTCTACTGGGGGCTAAAATTTTTTAAAAGATGTCCAGCACTATATATCCACTGCTTAGACAGTTTGCTTCAAAAATAACGAGTACTGTCATTTCCCATAACTATGGTCCTCGAACATAATTATTGTCCACGATACAACTATTCAAATTTGTACTCCATAACGTAGTACCTTGTTTATCTTTATTTTTGCTGCACTGTAGTTTGAAGTTAAGTCACTGCAGCTATCTATGAACAGTTTATGTTACTTCTACAATGTTCATTGAATGGTTGTATCGTGAACCATATTTGTGTTCCAGGACCATAGTTATGGGAAATGACGGTATGTATTCATCAACCTAACAGTGCGAACAGCTGTTGTCTAAAATGAAATTTATAAAGTCCAGCCACAGATCCCGCTTAAGCGATGCTCATCTCCTTGCACAACTGAAATAGCATGCACGGATATAAATCCCAATTTCGAAGAAATTGCTTTGAAAATGATTAATTAAATATCACGAGAATGGACTATTCTAATTACATATGATAGGTAGGTGTGTAGTGGCGCAACTGTCTGTAAATCCGTCACTGCACTGTAGAGTGCAACCCCTTCCACAGTCAGGGCTGAGCAAAATACTGACATCCAAGTATTTCAAATACAAATACAAAATACTTAAAATAATTGTATTTGAAATACAAATACAAAATACTTTAAAAAAATTAACCAAAATACATTTGTATTTCAAATACTTAAACTACATTTGCATTTCAAATACTCGATACAATATATAGGCCTAAAGAAATAAGAATATTACTGAAAATCTAAAATATTATATTAATATTAAAAGTATTTTTACCTCGAAGTTTTATATAAACACTGTAACTGAACTTCTTCCTTTTCCCAGTCAGCAATGAAATTATGCTACATATGAATAATTACTGCTCCCTTTCAAAACAACCAATTCCTCAAATGTTCATAAGATAAGGATCCCCTTGCTTGTGAATGAATAAATCCTGCAAAACAGAACAGTCTTTCTACAGGCGCAGAGGAACACAAACTTGTATTATATTTATAAAAGCTTGTTTCACTGTTGATAATTCTCTAGAGTGCACAGGGTTATCCCTTTTCCATTGAAGAATTGTATGAGCTCATGCTCCACAGCAGACAAGTTCTTTTCGTTTTGAATTTCAAAGTCTGTTTTACTTGAGCTGAAAACATAAAAATTGTATTCATCGTCTGAACAGACCAAAGATGTAGCAGACAACTGCTCAGCTGATTTCACACACATATTCTGTATTCTCTTCTTATCACTTAGTGAGGAAATGTCAGGTAGTCATCTCATCTTCAATGATGGGTGGAGCAAGCTGCCAAAAGCTCAATTTTTTTCTGGGAGCAGATCAAACATCACTTTATATCTTGATGAAAGTGAACTTATTAGGATTGGAGTTACTTGGAATAGACGGCATAAATTACTAGGTAACAGAATATGTAATCCGTCCTTAAGGGAAATTAATGTTGACAAAAGTTGGCTGTAATAGCACGTCTTCTCATTTTGCATTAAATTAAGGGCTAAGGCAATGGGATTCAGAACTGCACAATATTCTTCAAGGTATTGAAACTCAACATGTTTGAAGGTTGGCAATCCCAGTTTTTCACATATGCTGTTTATATCATGTTTGAATTGCAATATTTGAGAGATTGAGTCATAAAGAGAATTCCATCGAGTTGGGCAAGGAAACTTTAATGAATATTTCAAGACATCTGATATAATTTCTGAGTATTTGAGTCTCCTAGACGCATTCCATAATGCTAAACATTTAGCAAGTGTTGGGTGATGGATCCTTGATGCTGTTGGAGATTTCTTCATGGCATTCAGGAAATCAGTTGTGGCAAGAAAACCAAGTGTATGGCTAGCACAACTGAAATGGGTAGGCAAATAAGACAAAAATTCATTCTTCAAATCCAAATCCAAAACTTGAAGAACAAGAAGAAAAAAAAAAGTATTTTGAGTATTTGAAATACAAAATACATCAATTTTATGTATTTAAATACAAAATACTTTCGAAAATCCTTACAAATTACAAAATACAAAATACTAATGTATTTCAAATACGTATTTGAAATACATGTATTTCAAATACTACCCAGCTCTGCCCACAGTATGTAGTTGCCATTTAAATCCTGTCGTGTGGGTTGCGTTCATTTTGCCCACCACTGGTCAATACCTAACCATTCCCAGCACACATTCACTATCACTTCATACGTGTCCCAAGACTGTTCTTGCACTTGCTCTTCAACACCAAAGAAGATCTGATTGTTCCTCCTTTTCTCTTCTTCTAAATATTTGACCTTTTTTAATAGAATGTTTTCCTCTTGAAGATTTTCCAGTTTGCTGTTAATACTGTCGATACACCAATAGTGAGTGTTTTGATTGTTTACACCATCAGTGAGGTGGAATTACGTCTCGTCTAAAAGAAACACGAGCTATGGGTCAATTAAACCTTAAGTTGCCGAAGAAAAAACCACAAACATGCCCAGTTGCTGAGAAGTAAAACATTGTGCCATTGGTCAGTATATGTAATAGAAGTCCTGTAGTTCCGAAATATTGAAAGTATTAAGTTGCAGGACATGGTGGTATACCGAAAATCCTACTTCTGAACTGTCACTGAAAGCCTAAAAGTTTATTCTTGCTACATTACCGTATCTAAACTTTACTGTTCAGCCTTTTTATATTGGAACATTTTATTTGTTTTATTTCGTTAGAATATCGGATACTTTACACCTAGTAGTTATTTTGTTGGTTATGATATTTTCCTATATTTGGACCTATGAGAGTCATTTCCAAAGTAATGCCTCCTATTTTTATTTGTGTTGACCTATAACATCTGTGCCGAATGTTAGTGGCGTTGTAGAAAAGGTTGAACCTTCACGCTATGTTCTGTTCATTTGGTTGTCGTGTGACAGATAGCGGCAGCAGGGCAGTCTAACAAAATAGCATTTGACATAGGTGCGTAAGAAACAGAGGTGTGTTATTGAATTCCTCACTGCCGAACAAATTTCACTCACTGACATCCATTGACACATGCTAAAGGTGTACGGAGACCATACAATGGTTGCGAGCACAGTGAGGCTGTGGATGGTGCATTTTAACAGTAGCGAAAATGACAGTTTTGGGATAGGCAGGGTGTGATTGCTTTGGGCGTCTCGGAGCCTGGAGAAACTGTCAATTCTGAACACTACAAGCAGATGTTGGCTAAGTTAGGAACCTGGATTTCCAGAGTGACACCAGAGAAGGGAAGCTTACGCTTGCAACACAATAAAATCAGGCCCCATACCAGTTTCGCGACCACCGAGCATGTTGCTAAATTTGGCTGGACTTTCCTTATCACATCCACCATATAGTCCGGATGTAGAGCCTTTAGACTTCTATCTTTTTGAGCCTATGAATGATGGACTGCATGATCAATATTTTACAGACAAGGATGCTGTCATCCCAGCTGTGAAAAAGTGGTTTGCCTCTGCTGGTTCAGATTTTACAAGTGTGGCATACAGGCTCTTGTTCATCGCTGGCAAAAGTACATAACAAAGGTGATGATTAAGTGGAAAAAAGGTGTATATAGTTGAAATCTTGCTCTGTTTAATTGTGTTATTATTCTCTCTGTATCTGTTGTAGTTTCCATGAAAATAAATAGGAGGCATTACTTTCAGAACGACCCTTGTAGTATTAGATTGTAGTTATAGATGGTTAGATCAAGGCCTTGTTCCATAAAACCTAATAGTGTTGTAATACTAGTGTTAGATTTATCTTGCCTAGTTTTACTGGAGATTTGATGAAATTGGCCAACAATTAGAAATATTCAAACACACATTACTGAAATCATTTTACTTACATTTTCATTGTTTGAAGTTGAAAACAGCTATATATTTCTACATTTTATGATAATTCATATTTTTATTCCACACTTCGTTTAAGTACTACTAGCGGTGATTCATGTATCACCAGTGGTACGCATATCATAGGTTGAGAATCACTGCATTACACTTATTGTTTTTAGCTTTGTAACTTTTATGAAACAGGTCCCTAGAGGATGTTTTTAATTAATGTTATTTATTTTTTCATCATTATAACCCAGACAAATTCCAATGTTTTCTTGATTTTATTGGGTTTCAATACTGGCCCTTTATATGTGATGGTTCGGTAACTTCTTTTATAAATTCTTGTTGAGTTTTGTATTTCTTTCGTGCCTGATCTTTCTTAATTTTTCATTAATTATTTTGAATGTCAAACACCTTGCCTTTTTGAAGTCCATGTAACTGTTGTGTTTGTCTGGCAACATTTTTAAAATCTTTGTGGTGTATGTATTTCAAATTCTATTTTCAAAATAACGTGATTGGAAAGACCGCACACACCTGCAAGCACATGTTTACTACTGACAATATCTAAAGGTAACAATCAGGGCTTGTGCTCTGTAGTTAATTCCATAGCGAAATATGATTTTTCTTGTAGAAGTGCTGTAAAGCATTCAGTCTCTCATAAAATAAACCAAGTCTGAAGTTAGATAGCACGGCACACACACACACACACACACACACACACACACACACATACACACACACACACACACTTTCACTCACTCACTCACTCACTCACTCACTCACTCACTCACTCACCCACTCACCCACTCACTCACCCACCCACCCACCTACCCACCCACCCACCCACCCACCCACCCACTCACTCACTCACTCACTCACTCACTCACTCACTCACTCACTCACACTGTGGCGCTACAGTTCTTGTACAACCTTGGCTGCCCTACATACAATATCCTTCCAGGTACTTGTCCTCTATTGCCTTCCTCATATCTTACTTCTATCCTATCCAGAACATGCTCCAATCCACCAATACATGTTGCATGCGGCCTTCCTCTAAATCTTTTTTCTCCTGGTTTACCATGCATTGCTTTTCTTGGGATTCTTTCATCGGGAATCCTGTATACATGCCCCAACCACTGTAACCTCTGCACCTTGATTGATGTTACTAAGTCCATTTCATTATAGAGTTCGTAAATTTCTTTATTTGTTCTTGACCTCCACTCACCTCTTTCGTTTACTGGCCCAAAAATTCTTCTCACAACTTCTCTTTCACATGTATTTCTTTGTCTTTCATCCGTCTTTGTAAGTGTCCAAGTTTCACTTCCATACATCACACTAGGTCTTATTATAGTTTTGTATACATTTGTTTTAACTTTGCTTGATAATTTTTGTTAAGAATTTTTTGTAATGAATAATAGCTTTTATCCCCAGATGTACTAACAACTCAAATCTTCCATGCCTTTGTTAAAAAAGGATGAAAGCTGTCTAGGCCTGTGTGTGACATATACATTCACACATATGTGTAGTCTATATATATATATATATATATATATATATATATATATATATATATATATATGAGTCATTCCACATCAAATCGCACAAATTTAACCTCGAATTGACTTTCATGTCTCTGATTTAGATAAAACAAATTTTACACATTCTATGGATTGAAAAAATAAATGCGTGTTTTATTATTGTTGTCTATATCAATTATTGTAGTAGATATATGTTATTAAAGATTCCGAAATAGTTCGCGCATCATTATTGTTAAACGTGATTATCTCCACTAATAATCATCACAGAGATTTGCTCTTAGTCTCAATTGGAAGATAACAGTACATACCTTGTTCTTTGCATAATAATATAAAAATATAAGTTTGTCAGTTTTGTTTTAAAGAACATTTAAATACATAAAAATATGTTTTAATGGCAGCGGCTTACTTTAAAATTACAGAAAAAATCCTTAAATACCTTGAAATTATTTTAACCACCCTTAAAAGAAATCAGAATGCTATTCTGAGCTGTTGAAGAATAATTAAATGTTTCACCAAGCTGCGCGTCTTGAGTTCACGGGCTGCAAAAGTACTGTTGCAAGATGATGTGCAGGTGCAGCTCTGGATGAGAGTCGTGTGACCACTTTACACTGTTCTACGGTCAGAATATCACTCTTTCACGTAATTTATGTAATGTAGTACTATATTTAAATATTGTTTGTGTAAAATATACACTTGTAAGAATGATAACTACAGTTTACACAACATTACACTTTCAAAACTAATCACCTACAACCAATTCTATTTAATGTCCACCACTTTACTCTCATTTTGAAGTGAATTGTTCTTTATTATGGCCTGAGATTTTGTCAGTGGAACAAAAGAATAAAGTTGTAAGATATTTCGTACCATTCTTGCTTGTTGGTACCATGAGTAGAAAATATGGCTATGTTATTTGTATTCACTAATTGTAAAAATTTAAAAGGAATATTATAAATAATATTAATTCCATCGAGCATTAATTTAACATCATTTTCATTATGAACATAGACACAAACTGAGTGCGTGCCACTTGTTCCAGGGAGTACACATTCCTTTGGTCTGAGTTTGAAAATTTTTGAATACCCTATAATAATAATAATAATAATAATAATAATAATAATAATAATAATAATAATAATAATAATAATTCTTTATTTATACTGGCAGAGTTGAGGCCATAGGGCCTTCTCTTACACTCTACCAGGTCACAAAGTATACAATCAGTGAAAAAATTTAACAAAAAGTTAAAGAACAGAATACTAACATATTAAAAAAAAATAATGATAATAGCATAATAAATCGACACAAAACAACATGAAAATAATACCATAATAGAAAAAAATGTAAAATACATTGAAATATAGTAAAAGCAGTTCATTTAGAACAAATAGTTAATATGAAGAACGTAAGGAAGAATATAACAAAATGGAATGTAATAAAATAATAAAAAAGAAGAGAAAATACGAAAATTAATTAAAATTCACATTAAAAAGGGTATGATAATAAATTCATCTGGTGATCAAGAGAACAAAAAGAGGAAAGGAAGAAAAATTATATATATATATATATATATATATATATATATATATATATATATATATATTTTACAAAACTATCACAGAGAAAAGGGCTTATAACTGAAAGGAATCAGAATTGAAAAAAGAAATGCAATTTTAGTTTATTTTTTAAACTGGACAATGTCTGACAGTCTCTGACATGTTGTGGTAGAGAGTTCCAGAGATGAGCTGCAGAGACGGTAAAAGATGAAGAGTACAAGGATGTTCTGTGTTTAGGAATGAAGAGTGTGATATGGTGTTGTGAGCGAGTATTTATTTCGTGATATGAGGATAAATGTTGAAAACGAGAAGCTAAGTAGCTAGGGTTAGAGTTTTGAAGAATATTGAAGAGTAAAGCGAGAGAGTGAATATTTCTTTGCTCTTTGAGACGGACCCAGGACAGCATATTTAGTGAAGGTGTGATACGGTCAAATCTATTTACGTTGAAAATAAATCGAACACATGCATTATGAACACGCTGTAGTCTGTCTGTCAGTCTCCTGTTAAGGTCAGTGTAGAAAATGTCACAGTAATCAAAATGAGGCATCAAGAGTGACTGCACTAAATTCTTCTTAAGAACCGATGGAAGGAAATTTCGAATTCTTTTTAGTGTGTGAATTTTCATAAAGTATTATTTTACATGTGTGTGTGATTTGAGTATTCCAACTTAAGTTTTTGTCCATGTAAATTCGTAGATTTTTTACTGTATCACTGTAAGGGATAATAGTTTCATTCATTTTAACAGGATATAAGTCACCTGTGTTTAATTTACTTAAAAGTCGTTGATGCCCCATTATAATTGCCTGTGATTTCTCTGAGTTCAATTTTAGTCCAAATCTTTTCGTCCATGAAATAAT
This sequence comes from Periplaneta americana, assembly GCF_040183065.1. Taxonomy (NCBI): domain Eukaryota; kingdom Metazoa; phylum Arthropoda; class Insecta; order Blattodea; family Blattidae; genus Periplaneta; species Periplaneta americana. The sequence goes on along the minus strand of NC_091125.1, from coordinate 57,883,690 downwards.
TGATTTTAGGTCATTGTTAACTTCATTTATTGCATAATTTAATGCCGATATAGGTGCAGAGATATATATTTGTAAGTCGTCAGCAAATAGGATATGTCTACAGTGTTTAATAGATTGTGATATGTCATTTATGTAGATCGTAAAAAGTAGAGGTCCAAGAACTGAACCCTGTGGTACACCTGCACCCACAGTACGCCAGGAAGAAAAACGATCACAGACCCGCACACATTGTTGGCGTACTTGTGGGTAGGAGGTAAACCACGACACTGAATTTTCTGATAGATTAAGGGCTCGGAGCTTGAATAGTAACAGATCTGTGTCAACTGAGTCAAAGACTTTGCTGAAGTCAAGAAGTGTCAAAATGGTCAATTTTTGTTTGTCGGAGGCTTTCTGTTTGTCTTCCATAACTTTAAGTAATGCTGTATTTGTGCTATGTCCAGTTCTGAAGCCTGTCTGATACTCCTCAAGTAAATTGTGTTCGTTCAAAAGGTCCGTCAATTGTTTGTGAATAATGCATTCCATTGCTTTTGACAGGCTGGGCAGGATGCTTATAGGACGATAATCGTTTAGGTTTGAAGGATTATTATTTTTAGGAAGGGGACGTACATAAGCTTTCTTCCATAGGGTCGGATATGTCGAGGTCATAAGCGAGGCATTAAAGATGTATGTCACAGTTGGCAATATTACGTCTATGATTTTACACAGTAGAACAATGCTGATGCAGTCAACTCCTTCAACCCTACTTTGATATACGGATATTGCTCTTTGAAATACTGGTAAGTTTTCTTAAGATTACACAGTATTAATCTTTTCTGTTTGTGAACTCTCTTTCTATCTTCTTTGACTGAAACACAATTCTTTTTGTCAGTCATAACCCTCCTCACATCATCAGAATTATAAAATTGAACAATCTTTTCTACTATAAATGTTCCCCAACTTTTTCCCGATTTAGGATTAGGAGTAGCCCCTTTTCTGCTCCTATTTGTTTAGAAATTCGTATCATGTGAGTGGTGATATTAAAATGCTCTTGAATTTTACTGTAGGACCAACTTTCAAAAATTGTTAATATTTGTATTTTGTGATTTCTGTCGTCTGTTTCCTGGAAGAAGTCTATCAGTTTCTGTATTATATCGAAATTATTTGAATTTTCAGCTGAAGTTGTCTTTTCTGTGATATGAAATATTTTATGTTTAAGTGTATCTGTAACTTTCTGCATTTTTTGTTTTAGATAATTTTGTCTTCTTTATTGGCGATTCTCAATCATCACTAAGCTCTCACACATCTTCGATATATTATTTTTAAAGTTATTTCTTACTCGAAAGCAGTCTGAAATCAGTGTAGTTTTATGTAAAATATAATAGATTATAATAATTTTTTTGCATTTTTAAAGTAAGCTGTTATAAAAAAAATAATTGTTTAAAACGTTACCCTCTAAAACAACCCCATCAATAAATCAATATAATATTTCATTTGTTCCCATTTCAAATGACACCAACACTCAACGTCTATGATGTATAGAATCTTAACAATGAGCATTTTCATAGTGCGTTGCGCACGAATTTCTCATATAATTAGAAGAGTATAAATAGTAAATATTAAAGTATGATCCCAGACAAAATTACAGACCTCTTATTTTGATCTGCACAACATATTTTAGAAGATTTAAGCAAATACTAAATGGTTACGTTTCATATACAGGTGTTTGATTTGACGTGAAATGAATTACATGCACACAACACAACACGATACCTACTCCGAAAGACTTAGGAATTATTGTTGAATAAATTAAAGGGAAACTGCAAAGTGTTGAAGGGACATTAGGTGCTTTTAGAACTAGAGGTTATCTGTTTATTTACATATAGTAACACCGCACTACTTATAATGTATTACTCCCTCTCGCTGCGGCTATTGCAGCTGTATGCTCCAGCGCATGGTCTCACTCAATGTGAGCCTTCCGACCCGAACACACTATCAGTAAATTATTTGCACAGCGACTTCTTATTTGAATAGCATTCTAATACCAATGCAGTTCTACATAAAACATTTCAAAGAATATAATAATTTTTCCCTTTTTAGAAGTAGGCCCCTGATATATTATAAAAACGTATTTTAAAAATATAACCCCCTAAAAGGGGCCCATTTTATGTTTTGATTGAACACTAAAAATTAGTATATAATACTGCAATTATTGCACTTTAAAACGATATAAATACAGAATTTCTATGATTTATAGAATCTTCAGTATAATCATTTTCATAATATGTTGCATCCTAATTTACGGAAAAAGTAACATTTAATAAATGAGTAAATAATTGTGTCAGCCCGAAAAAAAACACAAGGGTTATTTAATTTAATCAATGGAATATGTAACAAAAAAATTTGGAGCAAATACTAAGTCACCTTGATTCGTAGGTGTTCAGTTTGACATGGAATGACTCATATATTTATTTCTACAGAGATTGGTGTTCCATAATCTTATGATTGGTCTTGTAATGTCTGTGTGAAATAAGTTGATGAGAGTGACGTCTAATAAAAAAAGTTTTGTTCCAGAAATTAATTCATTAGAAATATAATTCTTTGTAAATCCATAATAATTAATTTCATTATTGTTTTGTTTCACAGTGTAGTGTCCATTAAATATCGATATAAGGACACAGAATACAAACCACTCAATGGACTTATACCAGGACCATTGTTCCTAGTGATGTTAGCGTGTGTTACCATAGTCACTCAAATATCACAGGTTAGTATTCTTATTCTTCAAATCAATTGGAAATTAAGAATGGTTTTAAGAGTTTTTCATGCATTTTCTCAGCGTGACACATTCTTTATTACCACCAGTGTGGTTTAAGGATTAGCAAGTGAAACTCGTATTTCAAGGCTTTGCTTGGATGTCTATTCCTGTTCCTTAGGTTGATTACGAGGTGGGGTTTTTTCCTGAGGATTTCCTGAACTATATGATGGCAATTCCTGAAATTCATCTTGCAAAGTACGATCACATTATCAGCAATTTGACTGATGCTAAATAACCGTGCGATTGATACATCATTATTAGAGAGTGGAATTTAGGTAAAAACCTATTTCTTTCCTTGATACATACAGGCTTGAGATTTAATATTTGTATTGTTCATGAAAATATAGGTATAAATAAAATGCCTATTTCGACGTTAGTGCCTATTTTTAAGTTTTTCTTTTAATTTTTGCATCATTTTTCGTAACTGTTTACTGTTTTTCTTAACATCCTGTACCGTTTACATTCCAAGATGAATAACAACTCCTTTCTAACAGTAAACAACACAATAGAGAAGTACCTCCGGGCCACCCCTTCTCATTCTTACAGTCTTTCATCCTAAAATTCCAACTTTCAGTCGGCCTGGGTAGCGTAGTCGGTATAGCGTTGGCCTTCTGTGTTCGAGGTTGCGGGTTCGATCCCAGCCCAGGTCAGTGGCGTTTGAGTGTGCTTAAATTCGACAGGCTTATGTCAGTAAATTTACTGGCATGTAAAAGAACTCCTGCGGGATAAATTAATATTGTTATTGTTGTTATTATTATTATTATTATTATTATTATTATTATTATTATTATTATTATTATTATTATTATATTTTCTTCTGTCTGCCAGCAATTTAACACAAACTCTCTGGGTTATACCCGAAAAAGCATTCTCTTACATTCCAAGACAGATAACAACCCCTTCCTTTTTTCTCACCATTTGTAAGTACAGCAGTGAGCAACACAATAGTCACAATAGATGCTGGTCATCAATGGTGAAGCAAACTATGGAAATCTGATTGGTGAATGAAAAAAAAATAACTTAAAGACAGAATATCTTCATTTTGTGTTTGCATGTGTATCCTTGTAAAATGTGAAATGTAAGTTTTTTTTTTTAAATCCCAGAATGTTGCATTAAATAAATGTTGAATGGTATATTAGTGACATTTTTTAACAAAAAAAGCCTATTTTTTTGTTTTTGTTTTATAGAGCCTAAATAAAGGAAATTAAGAACCTATTTTAGGCGCCTAAAATGCCACTTTTTAGGCCTAAAATTCCGTTCTCTAATCATTATTAAATAGTCAATAAAAACCCCTATCTCGTTTTCATTCTCCTTGCACTGCTTTAAATTGCTGCTGCTGCTGCTGCTACAACCATTTCCACCCCCACCATTATCACCGCAACCCTAATTTTCAGTATAAAATTTGTATTTTTAGAAATTTAAGGAATGATTTTGGGACTTACTGCTTTAATAAATGGCGCTTGGCCCAGTATGGCTCTGAACTCTTCAATTGACATATAATTTCCATGATTTTACTAAAGTTAAAGAAAACTATAAGGTATAGGCATTTAAAGATCAAAACCAATTTAAAATAATGAAAAATGTGATCAGAGAAACAACAGTAATAAAAAAATACGGATCTTCACCGCATGTTTCTCTAATAGTCGTTACTTTCTGGATCACCCTCCTACCTAACATGCATTATCACTTCTACTTCCAACAAGAAAGAGCAAAGATTAAAATATTACAATATAATCTTAAACCTTAATTTCCTGCAATAATATTTGGAGACATGACATTAGTTAGGAATTACGGAAATGTCATGTTAAAAACGGAGAAAGCAGGGGTTAAAGTTAAGTGAATACCATAGTTTAATGAAGATTGACATATCATTTAGTTTTAATGTGTATACTTTACAGTAGAACCTCTATTATCCGTGATAATGAAGGGGGTGGACTGAACGGTTAATAAAAAAAATCGGATAATCCGTACCATAAAATATTTTCGTAAATGAAGTGAATAATTCTTGAAGTTTCGTAATTTCCACCGTACTCTTGTGTTTAACATGCCAGATAGTGGATCAGAAGTTCACTAATTTAAGTTCGGTTGTCAAGGACCTGTTTTTAAGCGACAAGAAAACTCCTTGTAATGGCTGTAAGCGGAAAGATAGAAATAGTAGAGGTTTCATGTTGTAGATTTACATGCTCTATACACTTTATCCTTAATTTTTATTAAGTCGTGCACAGTTGTAACATCAGTCTCGTATTCTGATGCCTGATGAGCCACAGTTTCTCTTTCCCAAATCACTGGATTATATGCATTTTTCGATACTTATCACAAAAGTTTTCTTTTGACATTCATGGAATACATTTTATGTAGAAGTTGTACAGTACGGCAACTCGAACAATAGACCAAACTGGAAGAGAAAGGCTTGTAATAACACTCTCTAGAAAAAAAATACGTACTAATATAACGTATAGTAGTAGTTCATTTGTTTCTGTAGCAAAAAAAAAAGGAAAAGAAAAGGAGAGTGAGCGAAAGACAGTCGGATAATCCGTCAATCGGTTAATAGGGTGTCGGATAATCGGGGTTCTACTATATATTACTTGCTATATGTTTCCATTCAATTATGGTAATAACTTCATTTTAACTCTGGTTTTCTACGGTTTTAGTAAATGGCGCTTGGCCCACTATGGTTCTGAACCCTTCAATTTTATTAGACTTATAGCAATTTAAATTAGGTGGAACAATTTGGATCTTCACCCCAGTTCTACAGAAAATTAGGTATATTTGTGATGTGTGAAAAACAACTATATTATTAACACAATCATGCCTTGCTTGCATAGGCAATTCAGACACTGAATAATACCATGAGTCTCTTCATTAAGTATTTGAATGATGTGTGAATCTCCATTTTATCTCCGTGTGTTTATATATAGTTACAAATGTAAATGTTAATTTGTTACTTGTGAGAACTAGTTATTTATAATACAGTGCATATTTTGTTCTGTGGAATATTTATCTTCTAATATGTCGAAATATTTCAGATTTATCTAAATATACAGGATGTTAGGAGTTTGAGTTCACAAATTTTAACAGGAGGTTCTTTGTATAAAATGGAACCAATACTTCTAATGAAATATTTTTCTACAACGCATAGTTCAATCAATTAAAGATAAATTGTATGGAAAGTTTCGTTGCCAATGTTTTCATTTATCTTTCAAATTCTAAGGTTTACTATGAATTTCGCGATAGATATTAAAAACATGTACAATTTATGTCTTTGTCTCTTTTGCAGGAAGTGAACTGTTTACACACAAATAAAGGCTCAAATTTTATTATCTGTATGTTCCATGTAACTAAATCATTAGTATTGTATGTGCCTTAATTTGTGAATAAATACCATGAGTCACTTTCTGCAAAAGAGACGAAGATATATTGTTCATCTTTTAATATCTATCGCGACATTTATAGTAAACCTTAAAATTTCAAAGAGATATGGTAACATTGGCAATGCAACTTTTGCACACAATTTATTTTTTATTCGTTGAACTATGTGTTGTAAAAAATATTTCATTAGAAGTATTGGTTCTATTTTATACAAAGAACGTACTGTTAAAATTTGTGCACTCAAACTCATTACACTCTGTACACAGGGTGATTCACGAGGATTTATGGCCACTTACGGAGCTTATTTCTTAAGACATTCTGAGCAAAAAATGTCATGTAAACATATGTCCTAACTTCAATATTTTCAGAGTTAACACTAATTTGAAGTTGTTAGTAAAACCCTTTTTTTTTTATTTAGTTTGAAGGGAAAAAGAACATTACGAATTGAGAATTAACTATTCAGACGTATCGTTCCTTTAAGTGGCTAGTGTTCTGAAGCTAAAAATGTGTTGTTAATTGCTTTGTACAGATTTTGTTTTTCAATTTTTAACTAAAAATTACATTATTCTCACGCATTTATCACAAAAATTGTTACAAATCATAGGACTTTAGAAACTTGATTCTTTACAGTTTAATTATGCATCTTAGTGTACAGTCTTAAAGAATGACAGGAGTGACGTGATTTGTAGCAATTGTGATAAATGCGTAAGAAAATGTAATTTTGTAGTTAAAAATCGAAAAAAAAAAAAATTCTGTGCAAAGCACCTATGGAATTCACAACTCATCTTTAACTTCTGAATACTAGCTAATTAAAGAAATTATACTCCTAAATAGTTCAATCTTTAGCCGTAATATTGTTTCACTCTCAAAACTAAAGAATAATGGTATTTTACAATCTACTTCAAATTAATGTAAGTCAGAAAATATTGGAATTAGGACACATGTTTATATGGCATTTTTGCTTAGAATGACTTCCGAAATAAGCTCCGTAAGTGGCGGTAGATCTTCGTGAATCACTCTGTATAAAGGAATTTCATATTGTGTCTGAGATCATCTTCTATATCATTGCGAGTTAATTTATGGCGTCATATTTGATTTAATGTAAAAAAACTGTCATGTGCGACAATCCATGGGTTAAAGTTTCCAAACATTGTAATTTTTTTCTGCCAAAAAAGAAAAGGATGTCATCAGAAGTATATTCTCATCTTTAAACACGTGACAAACTTGGATTTGGGTCATAATATGCACTGTACTTTAGTCGGGGATAGCCTCTTAAGAATGACACCTGAAACACCACGTTTAAATGATAGGTTCTTGGTTTGTGCAAATTTAAGAGGGAAAAAATATTTTTTTTGTCTGATTTTCAGGCAGTATTTTCCCAGGAATTTAAAATACTACATCTTGGAGTTGGAGTCTTCTGTTTCTTGTCAATACTCATTACCTGGGGTCATGAAGAAAGGGAGCTGGTGAACTTAGCCATACAAAAATGGACTCAGAGCAGTCAGACATTAAAACAAGAATAAAGTTCTTGGTAAATAACTACTGTAGCATCATATAGGACCGTGCGTGTACTAGTAGTGGCACCTTGCCATGGCAATATTTTCAAGTTTTTGTAGGAGTTGCTACGACTAGTTTCAATTGGTGTTTATAAGTTTTCATAGTTAAACTGAAGAAATGTCTGAAATTATTATTATTGAATGCGGCCTATAGCAAAGTTGGAAAATACAGGATTTATCCTAAAACACGAGGAAGAAGAATGGTCAGCATGGATTTCGGGGGGCTATTCATGTGAGAGTCAATTAGTAACTGTATGTAAGGATGTAGAAGATGGAATAGATTCCAGTAGCCAAGTAGATGCAGTGATTATTGACTTTTCACGCGCATTCGATGTAGTCCCACACGATATATTGTTGGTTAAACTACAATCAATGGGGATTGACTTCAGAGTACTCCAGTGGATCAAGGAATTTTTAACTTGTCGCACTCAGAGAGTACGGGTAGGGGAGGAATTATCGAACCCAATTGAAATTACTTCCGGAGTCCCACAGGGGAGTGTCTTGGGGCCTCTTCTATTCCTGGCTTTTGTAAATGGTCTGCCAGTTAATATCTTGTCTAGGGTTCGCTTATTCGTGGATGATTGTATGGTATACAGGGAAATAAAAAGTTATGAAGATACTACTCTTCTTCAGACTGACCTAAATAGAATAAACAATTGGGCAATAGCCAACAAAATGAAAATAAATTCTCTAAAGAGCAAAGCCATCAGCTTTACAAGGAAAAGAAATAAAATAGTCGCATCGTATACGTTAGGGGGTGAAATCATTCTGGAAGTTAATAAATGTAAATACCTCGGAATAACATTTAGCAGCGATCTCGGCTGGGGGGAACATGTTACAGACACAGCGGGAAAAGCATGGAGAGTGTTACACTTAGTGATGAGGGTACTAAGAAAAGGCTCTGATAAATCCAAAGAGATTGCATATAAATCACTAGTACGTCCAGTAATGGAATATGGTGCTGCATGTTGGGATCCTTACAGATTAGAACATATTAAGACACTGGAAAAGATTCAAAAACGGGCTCTCAAGTGTTGTCGGAAAAATTCACCATGAAAATGGGACACACTCACGGACAGGAGAACGCGAATTCGATTATGGGCACTGTTCAAAACTTACAGAGGTGAACCTGCCTGGAGAGAAATAAAAAATAGGTTGCAACTGCCAAATTACTCTTCAAGGAACGACCACTCACCTAAATTGAGGGAAAGAAGACAGAAGACGGACACTGGAAAGTTTTCTTTTCTCAATCGTACTGTCAGGGACTGGAATGCTTTACCTGCAGACTTACTAAAGGCTTTACCAACAACCAGAAACGTATTTAAAAATAGGCTTAAGGACTTTACTAATAGACGATAATTATACACAGTATGTAAAGGGTGTAAATGATATTTTGTTATTGAAGTGTTGTATCAGTAAAGAATTATGTTGTGTCAGTGAAGTGTTTTGTGTCAGTGAAGTGTGTTGTGTCAATGAAACGTGTTCCTGTCAGTGAAGCTTTATAGTTTATAATGGCAGTACAAAGTATTTGAACAGTGAAATGTTTTTTAAGTGTTAGTGAAATCAGGATAGAATCAGTGAAATGTGTCGTAGTTCCAGTGCAGTGAGTGATTTGACAGCGAAATGAGTGTAATGTGGAAAGGTACTTGTGCAGATATGAACATATCATACTCGTGGGTTTTAGTTCGAACTTAGTTTTAAGATACAAATTAGATTTATTTTAAATGTTATTTTAAGTGATCGTGCTTCATTTAATTTAGGATATTCCCTATTATTATTATTATTATTATTATTATTATTATTATTATTATTATTATTATTTTTATTATTATTATTATTATTATTATTATTATTGTTGTTGTTGTTGTAAATTATTATTAGTATTATTGGTATTAATTATTGGTATTATTATTATTAACTGTATTTTTAATTAATAAGTTTATTATTGTCATTATTGAGTGTAATTAGTTACCACTGCCACCGGGTATATACCCATTGCAGTGTGAATAAATACATACACATACACAATAAGAAGAATGCGGCTTTCAGTCAATAAATAGGGTCTATAGGCAACTCATTTAAAAAAGCTCACTTGAAAGGGGGAATTTGCGTTAATGACATCTGAACATAGTTTCATTATGGCAGAAATGCGAAATATTCCGAATTGCATATCACATCTTTATTTTATTTATATTGTCGAGGTTGAAATATTTGTAAGTATATATCAGTTTCCTGCAGGGATTGGAGGGACCAACTGTTAAGATTGTACAGTGATGGTATTATATTATATATTATACATGTTGAACCATAAGTAATGTCATTAATTTCAGGATGTTATTTTTTTTTCCATTTATTTATTTATTGTCGCTTTAACTTATAACAAAAGTTTTATCGCGACTAGGGTGTTATTGTTTGAAATATTTCACACAAAAAGTTTAATACAATTTTGCTCGTTTTTGTTTCCTTTTCGAGAAAAAAAATTGTTTTAATGAAAAATTTCATAGTGTGTTTTGGAAAAGCCATTCATTTAATTCCCAATATTCTTACTCTGTTTAAGAGAGCTCTGTATTATGATAATAAATGATTGAGAAGATTTTAGCTTTGACCTTTAAATGTGCAGAAATTTGATTTGAACAAATGTAATATCTTACAATTCCTTTCCAGAACGAAAAGTTCCATTTGTTCAGATAAAATTTCTGTCCCATCTTGTTGAAACTACATTCTTATTCGTTTGTTCAGGAACTCCATTACAGTGCTGTTCAGCAATTCCTCATATTGTGTTCATTTACATTTATATCAAAGAAATATGGTCCCATAACCATATCACCTAGTATTCCACACCACACCATAACTTCTGGAGCACCAGGATTCTAAGCTTCACGCATCCATCTTGAGTCTTCTTTGGACCAGTATCATGCATTTTGTATAGGAGCGTGCCCATCAAGAAAGAATAAGCATTCGTCACTGAACAGAACATGCTGAAGGAAGGATCGATCAGTACGCAAATGCTGTGTGATCCAGTTGAAATATGTTTGCCTCTTGAGTGAATCCTCTTCTTGCATTGTGTGTAAATCCCGCAATTTGTAGTGGTGAAAACGTACAGATATCAATATTCTATGAACAGATTGTCTCCTGATTCTGGAACCACATAGCACACTGACCTTTTAGGGCTGGCCATCATCTTCGCAATCACGTCTTTTGAATGCTGTCCGTCAGTAGCAGATTTAGGACGACCAATTCGTTTCTTATCGAATACTCTGAAAGTTGTTTTAAATGTATGCACTAATTTGGCTACATTTTGATATGTTGGTCTTGGAATGTCAGGATGACGACCATGAAACTCGTCTGCAGTTTCTCCTGTTATCCTGTGATTGTCCCCACATAGCAGTACTAGCTCCACACTCTGTTCAGGAATCAACATGATCTCTTCAAGTTTCAATGAATATCACTATCACAACTGGAAACAATAAACAATAATTCCCGGGTAGCTCAGTTGGCAGAGCACTGGTACTTTCAACCAGAGGTCCCGGGATTGATACCCGGCCCCAGAACAATTTTTCCCTTGAAATTATTCAAATCTGCTTTACAGAAAGCTTTACCTGAAAGATTAGATTTGCATAATATATACGTCACTGTGTACATTAACAGAAAAACCACAATTTCAAGTCACACAGAGTTTGTGTGCACTCGATGTGGGTCTCTGGCGTTTCGTCAGCCCACGCGAGTTGTGTGGATATAAAGGGAAAAGTTGAGACGGTGTCGGGTAGAGTTCCCGGGTAGCTCAGTTGGCAGAGCGCTGGTACGTTCAACCAGAGGTCCCGGGATCGATACCCGGCCCCAGAACAATTTTTCCCTTGAAATTATTCAAATCTGCTTTACAGGAAGCTTTACCTGAAAGGTTAGATTGGAATAAACAATAATGTTATCTTCTTGAACTATTACTCAACTCAAAATAATAACTCAATAACTTCAAACAATAAACGAAAGAAAACACAAACTGACTGTAGTACACCTGTTGTTGTTTACCATACCATGACCCACTTCATTTTATGTACTGTATTCATTTTATGTATTCCACAGAAACTAATTCAGAAAAATTGATAAGGAGACAAAGGTGGAGAATTCTAGCAGTACAAAAGGGGAATATGTACTGCCAACCTAACAGTACAAATGAAAAATGTCACTCAGATTACCGGAAATTTTGGAAGGAACACATCATTATGTTACTTTGTACAATAATTAATACAGTTTTACAGTTAGTAGTATATCCCATTTGTCAACTGACTTCTTTCACGTAGTATTTAATTCGCATATCAAAGCAAGCTATTTAATTTATTCTACCAGAAGTAAGTGAAGCTATATGAGAACCTCAGAGAATCAGTAAGGGTAAGAAAACATTAATTTTATTATTAATGGAAGGTTCACAACGTTATATAGGCTAAGTGTTGGCATAGGCTTCCATGGCCGGTGTACATGATCTGTGAAAAAACTGCTGGAAATAGGTTTGGAGTGTCATGGCGGATTGTAGAGTGTGACGCTTGTGTCGGCTCGTGAGTTCTCTCATTTTTTCGGAGGTGTTTGTAAGTTGTGTATGCTAGTTTTGTGTCAAATCAGTGTATTTAGCACTCAGTTCCTGCTTGCCTGAAAATTGGAAGGAGAAACCAAAAGCAAGAGATTCCAGCCACTGACGACAGTGTTAGACGCAGTGTACAGGAAGCATGGAGGGAACCCGCCATGTTGAATGAACTTGCCAACCTAATAAAGGACTCGGTGCGGGACGCGATAGTGTCGGAGTTAAAGGCCGCACTCGACAGAAATAGTACTACTATTGAGAAGTTGGAAGCGGCCTTAAAAGAAAAGGACGAGAAAATTTCTGTTCTAGAAGCGAAGTTGGAAGAAAAGCACAACTGCTTGGAGCAGTATCAACGCCGTCAATGTCTGTGTATCTTCAGGGTGCCAGAGTCTGAAGGTGAGGATACTGACGTGATAGCAGTTGATGTCGCAGCCCAAGTCGGTGTGGAGTTGGAGGTGCACGACATTGACAGGAGCCATCGTGTGGGGAAGAGAGGAGAACGCCCACGACCAGTGATCATCAAGTTCATGAGTTACAGGAAAAGAGGAGAAGTCTTCCTGAACAAGAAGAAACTTGAAGGTAAATCATTTACGATTAGAGAAGACTTGACTCAAGCTAGACACAAACTGTTAAGACAATGTATTGACAAATATGGCGTCACTAGTGTCTGGACAATTGATGGCAACATCTTTGTCAAAACTGGAGAGATCAAGAGGCAGATTTTTCGTGCGTCTGATATTCACTAGTTCTGTTGTGCACTCACAAATTATTTCCGATTTTATTTACTATATTTCCTTTGATTTAGTGTTATAATTAATTTAGTGTTATTCTAATTGATTTAGCGTAGTGTTATTCTTATATTAACTACAATTTTTCTGTAATCTTAACATCTGTTTATTATTAAATAATTAATTTAGTGCTATTTTTGTATTAACTGCAATACATAACAAAGTATTTTCAAATTATTTTAGTATACAATAGTACAGTAACATTAGTAAGTTGGCAACATTGACCCTTTAGAGTCTGAACTATTGTCGTCTGCAGCCCCTCATAGCAATGACCTACTTTCTGTGACGCGCTCAGCAACCACTTTCTCTCCCAGTCTATCCACTGACAAAGTAACTGTCCTTTCTACCTGCGACTTGTTAAAATCTTGTTTCAGCACACATCCAGAGACATTTAAAATAGCCCATGTCAACACACAGAGCCTTTTGTCACATTTCAACGATTTCCTTACTATTTTCGCACCGTTAGATCTGCATGCTATACTAATTTCAGAATCCTGGTTAAAATCTTCTCACTCTTCTGCTGTCATTAATATTCCAAACTACTCACTCGTTAGAAATAACCGCACCAACAAGAGGGGTGGTGGCGTAGCTATGTATGTAAGATCAGATATACCATACAAAATTATTCATAAGTCTTCAAACAAAGAAAGTGAACGGCCAGAATTTCTATTTGTAGAGGTGAAAATAAAATATAAAAAATGCCTCCTTGAGGTGGTTTACAAACCGCTGAAAGGAAATCACCTGCGTGATGTTGAAGCGGCACTGCTGAATCTCATTCCCAATTATCCGCATGCTGTAGTACTTGGGGATTTTAACACAAATTTACTTTCAGCTAACAGCAACACAACAATACAACTACAGAACATGTTCCAGTCCTGCAATATGACAATTCTCCCTTCCGAACCTACACATCATACTCCTTATTCAGAGACGTTACTAGACATTATTGCGACAAACAAACCTCATGACGTAATAACAAATGGACAAGTGCCTGCTCCTGGAATCTCAAAACATGATAGATATCATCTACGTTGAATTTTCTTCACGATGCCATAGACGTAAACCTCATATTGTAACATATCGCGACCTCATTCACATTAACCATGACGAACTAATTAGTGACGCAACTAAACTACCGTGGCAGACTATCTGGATGCTGAGAAGTGTAGACGAAAAAGTTGAGACATTTAATAATTTAGTCACCCAGCTATATGACAAACATGCACCACTGAAAACTAGACGAACCACTACTCGAAGATCTGCTCCTTGGATCTGCGAATCATTGCGTACACTCATGGCGGAAAGAGATGCTGCATATCGCAAGTACCGAAGAACAAAATGTATTTCTGATTACGACAACTATAGACGCCTATGCAACCGGACAAACCAGTCAATCAGAAACGCAAGACTTTGTTACGCTCGCCCACTCACTCATCCAACCTTCTGTTAGTAAGAAAGAGCTATGGAAAAATATCAACTCCATGGGATTAAGAGAACAGAAACAGCACATACAGACCATTGACATATCACTTACTGATCTGAATGAACATTTTACCACCCCACCTCCCGAACCTCTACAAAAGGACCAAACAAAGGAAGACATTCTATCTAATGCTCCGACTACAATACACATGTTATTTCACTTTACATACATTACTGAAATTGACGTCAGAAAATCACTAAGACGACTGAAATCTAATGCACAAGGCATAGATGGTATCACCATTTCACTGTTAAATAAAATAATTGACGTGATTGTGCCGACAGTAACCCATATATTTAATGCATCTCTCATAACTAATATCTTTCCTAAAATTTGGAAAATGGCACTAGTAACACCTATACCCAAGACGAAAACTCCGACCTCTCCAAACAACTACAGGCCTATAAATATTCTCCCCGCTCTCTCCAAAGCACTGGAACACATCATACACCGACAACTGACAGATCACTTAAACATGTACAAACTTATCAATGAACACCAGTCTGGTTTCAGAACAGGACACAGTACAACTGCCCTACTCAAAGTGACTTAAGACATGCCAGAAGCAATGGACAGAAGCGAGGTGACCATATTAACTCTATTAGACTTCAGTAAAGCATTCGACTCAGTTGATCTTGACCTACTACTTGCAAGACTAAGAACGTTATACTTGTCTGACAACTGCATTAATTGGATGGACTCTTATCTTCGTGATCGTCAACAATATATCTCAGTACAAAATCGGTTTTCCCCTTGGCGATACACGAAAGTAGGAATACCTCAAGGCAACATGCTTGGATCACTGCTTTTCTCCATTTATATTAATGACGTGACTACAAACTTACATTACTGCAAGTATCACATTTACGCAGACGACTTACAAGTCTACATACACTCCCGACCAGACGAAATTGATGCAACTATTGCCAAAATTAATCATGACTTGAATCGAGTTTCTTCATGGGCGAAAAACTTCGGACTTAGGTTAAATGCTAGTCACAAGCTATAATAATTGGATATAAGAGACTACTGAATACAATGAACAACAGACATATCCCAATTATTACAGTAAATAATACCACTATTCCGTACCATTCCGTCATCAGAAACCTCGGCATTTTCTAGGACGAAAATTTAAATTGGGAATGCCAAATAAAGGAAATATCCAAGAGAGTGTGCTATACCATTCATTCTCTTAACCCATTCAGAAACTTCCTCCCGCCAGAATTAAAACAGACTTTAGTGCAAACCCTCGTACTACCACTGTTTGACTATTGCGACGTAATACTTACAGACTTGACAACTGACCTTTCGAACAAGCTGCAGCGTGTAGACAATATGAGTGTCAGATTCATCAGTAATGCTCACAGATTTGACCATATTACACCCTCGTTCAAATCTTTATCCTGGCTGCAACTTAATGACCGTAGAACACTTCATTCGCTCTGTCTTCTGTTTCGAGTTCTCCACACTTCTACTCCAAATTATCTTCGTTCCCGGTTTAACTACTTATCCTCCAATCACAATCTAAACACCAGGTCACAGGACAGCCAAATCCTAGCAATTCCCGCCCATAGAACATCCCACTATTCATCCTCTTTTACTGTCTCAGTCCCCCGTGAATGGAATTCTCTACCTCAGAAGATTAGGAGCTGCCAGACAATAACCACTTTCAAGAAAGGGCTAAACGATTTCTTACGGGCGCAGTCAAATTGAAGTTATAATTGTGATCGAGTTTAATAATTTAATTTAATTTAGGTATGACTATCATTACTATTATTATTATTATTATTATTATTATTATTATTATTATTATTATTATTATTATTACATAATTATTTTAATGGTGTTGTGAAGATGCAAAGAATTGTCATTGTATTATATTAATTATTTATTATATTGTCTTGTATTGTAGTATTGTATTGCTTTGCATTGTATTGTATTAATTGTTATATTCATAGCATTGTAGTAATTTTCTGTTATACTGGTTGAGTGGGAGAGAAGGCCGAATGGCCTTAACTCTGCCAGTTAAAATAAACCATTATTATTATTATTATTTTATTATTATTATTATTATTTTATTATTATTATTATTATTATTATTATTATTATACCACGTCTTGGTGCTAGTGGCTGACGTTTCGACTGCTGTGTTGTGGTCATCCTCAGTCAACACAGCAGTCGAAAAGTCAGCCACTAGCACCAAGACAACGCAGTATAAACTCGGAAGTTCCTCCACAGATAATATATAAGCTAATTACATGTATTTTAAATTGACTCATATACATGTACATTTCAGATCAAAAACGGGACTTGTCTTAAATTTTGGGATATCCGAGTTAAAGAGTGCTTCCTTATTATTTGAATGACCCTTCATAATTGAATGTAAAGATGGAAGTTGTCACTTCCGTGGAACACTATAGAATTCTAACGTTAAGTTGAAAAACGAGACTTATCAAGTGACAAAGTGACACTTAGTAAAACAATTTGAAGGTAACGTACATAAGGAAGTTTGAACTTAATGTAAATACATTCCCTAATAATTTAATTTACCATTTGTTTACTTACCCTTAGTTAGTTAGAAAATTGTTTGTGTAGTAAATTATTTTAAAATGGTATAGGCCTATACCCTTCAAGAGAGAACATAAATCATCCTTATTGATTAAATGTAGGAAATTACACAAAATAAGCTGTTTTTTCATCCTACAATCAAATGATAATAACAAAAAATACTGGTTTCTAGGCGACGATAGAAAACAAAAGTTGCGGAAACAAATTAATGAGGTGTATAAACAATTGAATGCTCTTTTATATATTTAAGTATAAAAATATAGGGGTGTCATTTGAAATTTCAAAGTGGGAATGGCTGGGGGATGAAATCTAAAATGCAATTAAGCCTGATTTCAGCCTTCCCCCTCTATATCTAAATTGAAGTGTGTTATTTGTTTGTGTGATCACGGCATTCTTGATCGTAGTGGAAACTGTTCAATTATAAGTCTCCAGGTATCGATCAAATTCCAACAGAATTAATACAAGAGGGTGGAAGCGCATTATCTAACGAAATTTATAAGCTTGTACTTGCTATTTGGGAAAAGGAAACAGAACAACCCAAGGAATACATAATCGTACCTATCTTTAATAAGGGAAAGAAGACTAACTGTAGTAACTTTCGAGGAATATCACTTTTGTTGGCGTCATACAAAATTTTATCCAATATCCTTTTGAGAAGATTAACTCCATATGTAGATGAAATTATTGGGGACCATCAGTGTGGTTTTAGGCGTAATAGATCAATTATTGACCAGATATTTTGTATTCGACAGATAATGGAGAAAAAATGGGAGTATAAGGGTACAGTGCATCAGTTATTCATAGATTTCAAAAAGGCGTATGACTCGGTTAAGAGAGAAGTTTTATATGATATTCTTATTGAATTTGGTATTTCCAAGAAATTAGTTCGATTAATTAAAATATGTCTCAGTGAAACGTACAGCAGAGTTCGTATAGGTCAGTATCTGTCAGATGCGTTTCCAATTCACTGTGGGCTAAAGCAAGGAGATGCATTATCACCTTTACTTTTTAACTTTGCTCTAGAGTATGCCATTAGCAAAGTCCAGAATAACAGAGAGGGTTTGGAATTGAACGGGTTACATCAGCTGCTTGTCTATGCGGATGACGTGAATATGTTAGGAGAAAATCCATAAACGATTAGAGAAAAGACGGGAATTTTATTGGAAGCAAGTAAAGGGATAGGTTTGGAAGTAAATTCCGAAAAGACTAAGTATATGATTATGTCTCGTGACGAGAATATTGTACGAAATGGAAATATAAAAATAGGAAATTTATCTTTTGAAGAGGTGGAGAAGTTCAAATATCTTGGAGCAACAGTAACAAATATAAATGATACTCGGGAGGAAATTAAATGCAGAATAAATATGAGAAATGCCTGTTATTATTCGGTTGAGAAGCTTTTATCATCCAGTCTGCTGTCAAAAAATCTGAAAGTTAGAATTTATAAAACAGTTATATTACCGGTTGTTCTTTATGGTTGTGAAACTTGGACTGTCACTTTGAGAGAGGAACATAGGTTAAGGGTGTTTGAGAATAAGGTGCTTAGGAAAATATTTGGGGCTAAGAGAATGAAGTTACAAGAGAATGGAGGAAGTTACACAACACAGAACTGCACGCATTGTATTCTTCACCTGACATAATTAGAAACATTAAATCCAGACGTTTGAGATGGGCAGGGCATGTAGCACGTATGGGCGAATCCAGAAATGCATATAGAGTGTCAGTTGAGAGGCCGGAGGGATAAAGACCTTTAGGGAGGCCGAGACGTAGATGGTAAGATAATATTAAAATGGATTTGAGGTAGGTGGGATATGATGATAGAGAATGGATTAATCTTGCTCAGGATAGGGACCATTGGCGGGCTTATGTGAGGGCGGCAACGAACCTCCGGGTTCCTTAAAAGCCAGTGAGTAAGTAAATAAGTGGAAACTGTTCATATCCCTGAACCGTGTATTCTACCTTGTGACTGGAGAGAGAGGTTATCGCCAGTGTTGCCATACCTACTGTTTTAGCAGGAGATTTCCTATTTTTCCATTGAATCTACTGCTCTACTAATTTTTTTGTCAAAAGTCCGAACTTCTCCTGCCTTTTTGGCATGCTGCAGTCACCTAGTTCTATGCCCGGATTTTCAGTTCATTACTTTAGTACATATGCGCCTATATTATGTCGTCATGTCTTATTTTTGCATTTTATACACAAGCCTAGGACACAAGTCAATGTTTTCATTTGCCTCCCTGCTCATAATGTGTCGCCACAATGATGCTTACAAGAAACAAGGAGTCGCCTCTCTCCTGGAGCCCAGCAGCGGATTATGATATCAGCACACAGCATATAAAGACCATGAATAATTTCGAGGGAAAAATTGTTCCGGGGCCAGGTATCGAACCCGGGACCTTTGGTTTAACGTACCAACGCTCTCCCAACTGAGCTACCCGGGAACTCTACCCGACACAGATCCAATTTTTCCCTCTATATCCACAGACCTCAAAGTGGGCTGACAACCATCAAGCAACCAACATTAAGTGCACACTAACTCTGTGTGTCTTAAATTGTGGTTTTCTATTACGTACAGTGACGTGTATTATGCAAATCAAGCTTTCAGGATAACTCCCTGTAAAGTTAATTTGAATAATTTCGAGGGAAAAATTGATCCTGGGCCAGGTATCGAACCCGGGACCTTTGGTTTAACGTACCAACGCTCTCCCAACTGAGCTACCCGGGAACTCTACCCGACACAGATCCAATTTTTCCCTCTATATCCAGACCTCAAAGTGGGCTGACAACCGTCAAGCAACCATTATTGAGTGCACGCTAACTCTGTGTGACTTAAATTGTGATTTCCTGTTACGTACAGTGACGTGTATTATGCAAATCAAGCTTCCAGGTATAACTCCCTGTAAAGTTAATTGATCTGTGTCGGGTAGTGTTCCCGCGTAGCTCAGTTGGAAGAGCGTTGGTACGTTAAACCAAAGGTCCCGGGTTCGATACCTGGCCCCGGAACAATTTTTCCCTCGAAATTATTCAAATTAACTTTACCTGAAAGCTTGATTTGCATATAAAGACCATGTTTTATACACATGGCTCAGAGTTATGGGTCTCTCCAATCCACTCGATAGTCTAAACATAATTACAGAATGATAGAGAACGGATGTTTGAAATCTTACCACGAAGCTAGTAGTAAATACGTTGTGACTAATGTTTGGACACTAGATGGTTCTGTTATTGTTAAGGAGGGCAATGTAAAGAGAAGACTAAATAATGTAATGGAGCTAGGGTGATAAGCGATACCATTAGTCATTACTTTATAGCTAAACATTAACTTTTTAGTTTATTCTATTAGTAGTATTGTTATTCGTGCTGTACTTTTAGTTTACTATATTCATTATATCATAACCCCATTAACATTACTTATTTCTTAGTTACTTTCATTTTTAGTATTTCAATAATTAATATTAATAATTTATATTTTTGTTCTCTTCTAAGTTATATGATATTCTAAATTACTAAAGTCTAAACTACTTATTCATACTTGTTAGTGCCAGTAGTGTTTATTCATCTTTATTTATTTCAACTTAATTGTAGCTAAGTTATTAATTAATAGGAAATCTTTACTTCTAGCAACTTCATATTTTTATATAACATTTTTTTTTCTTATAAGTTGGATACCCTGATTCTTGACAGTAATAATCCGGTTGTCTCTGACAGAACATTGTACAATGACCTTCATTCACTCTATTCCCCTATACCTACTGATCAGAACCCTCTCTCTCACCCTGAAGCATTCAACATTTTAACAGCATTTTCCAAGAGCTCTTCATCCCTTCACGTAGCCCATATTAACGCTCAGAGTTTGGTTGCACACTTTGACGAAATTCAATCCATATTCTCGAATCAGAATTTCCATGCTCTTCTCATCTCTGAATCTTGGCTAAAGCCTACATTATCCTCAGCGACATTACACCTAGATGATTATACGCTATTAAGAAATGGTCGTTTAAATAAAAAAGGGGGCGGCGTTGCTGCATATGTTAGATCAGATCTCAATCCAAGAATAATATACACATCTCCTGGCGAGTATGGCGGAAAACCTGAAATGTTATTTGTAGAAGTCTTGAGAAGCTTTCAGAAATGTCTTATTTGTGTAATTTACCAACCCCCGAAGATTAACAATACTGGGTGTTCAGTTCAAAGTGTGTCATGGCTCGCTGTATGCCGTCATGTGGCTAGTCGATGAGCCTAGAGAATTCAATCTTCCTACACTTCCGCAGAGGTGTATAACCTATGAGGTAGAGAAGTTGCCTAGCAAGTACGGCGTTCATTCTGAAGAGTACGTACCGATACGTACGGTAACGCCGGTAGTGGCAGGAATGTGAACTGTTTGGAAATACGTACTGTCGGGATATGGGGAGAGGGTTAAGACGATTACTTATGTATTTGTTGACATTAACTTCGACGGTCAAAATGGACACAGAGCATTTGATTTGTGTTGTGGAATGTTCTGTACGCAACCGATGATAACAAATACCCTGCGTACGACTTGCCGGCGCAAAACACAGTTCGAAAGAGGTTATGGTAGAACACAGAACATACAGACCGCCATCTGTTGCTACGACGTTCAAGTTATACCGTACACGTTCTCAAGTTCAGATTGAAGAACGCCTTAAATAATAGGCAACTTCTCTAACATATAAGCTGAAACTCGCTTCAAATTGGTGACCCAACAACAGTGACGTCATGACACACTTTGAAATGAACACCCAGTATTGCAGAGATCGAGAGATCGTTGTTGGAATTCATCACAGATTATGAACACTTCTTAATAATGGGTGACCTTAACACAAATTTGTTAGCCTCTGATTCGAACTACACTAGACATCTATTGACCATGTTCCAGGCTCTTGATCTAGCAGTCCTTCCCCTTGTTGTGACGAAACTCTCTTCCGTGAAGCCATATAAGTAACTTTATGTCCTATTTCCCTAAGGCCGTAGCTTCTATCGAAGCACCTCCGAGTTGCCTCGTTGTTACAAGGGAGTGAATAGATTACAAATAATAATAAACCATCAACAATTAAATGATGATTTATTAACCTACATGAGAAACTAAAAATTAACAATGATAAAAATGTGGTAAATTTATCAGTGACAGGTTATCATATTTAGTACTTACCATATAAAGGATAGCTTCTATGAGGACATGGAACATACTTTTGATCAGTTCCCTAGATATCACATGAAAATTTTATTGGGGGATTTCAACGCTAAAGTAGGACGGGAGGATATCTTTAGACCAACTATTGGAAAAGAGAGCCTACACGCAATTAGTAGTGACAATGGAGTTAGATTAGTCAACTTTGCAATATCGAAAAATTTAATTGTCAAAAGTACAACATTCCCCTATAAGGATATACATAAATATACTTGGACTTCTCCAGATGGATTGACACACAACCAAATAGATCACATCTTGATAGATAAACGGAGACATACTAGTATAGTAGATATTCGAACTTTCAGGGGTGCAGACTGTAATTCTGACCATTATTTGGCGATTGGAGAATTAAGAGAAAGATTATCAGTAGCCAAGCGAGTAGAGCAACAAGTTAATATTACTAAATTCAATATTTTGAAATTAAAGGACGAGGAAGCTAAGCGAAATTTTCAGGTCGAAATTTCGAATAGGTTTGCCACTTTAGAAAGTTCCGACGAAGTTGAGAAAGAATTAGATGTTAATAGCGCGTGAGAAAATATCAGAGATAGTATAAAAATTGCAGCTGAGCAGAGCATAGGTTATTGTGAAATTAAGAAAAAGAAACCGTGGTTTGATGAAGATTGTTGCATGGTAGTAGAAAGAAGGAAACAGGCAAAATTGAAATTCTTACAAAATCCAGTTGAGGAGAAGAGAGATAATTATTTCCATGAAAGACGGGAAGCAAGTCGTACACTTAGGAATAAAAAGAGAGATTACTTGATGGAAAAACTGAATGAGGTAGAAACAAATAGTAAGAATAAAAACATTCGAGATTTATATCAGGGTATAAAGGAATTTAAGAACGGATATCAGCCAAGGGTAAACGTGATCAAGGATGAGAATGGTGACTTGCTTGCAGACTCTCCATCAATCCTAAACAGATGGAAAAACTATTTTGCGCAACTACTAAATGTACATAGGCCAAATAGAAATGATCGGGACGAAATTGAAATACAAATTGCTGAGCCATTTATACCTGAACCCATGCTTTCAGAAGTCGAAATTGCGATAGAAAATCTGAAAAAGTACAAGTCTCCAGGCATCGATCAAATTCCAGCAGAATTAATACAAGAGGGTGGGAGTGCATTATATAGCGAAATTTATAAACTTGTACTTGCTATTTGGGAAAAGGAAATTGTACCAGAACAATGGAAGGAGTCCATAAGTGTACCTATTTTTAAAAAGGGGGACAAAACCAACTGTGGTAACTTTCGAGGAATATCACTTCTGTTGATGTCGTATAAAATTTTGTCCAATATTCTTTTGAGAAGATTAACTCCGTACGTAGATGAAATTATTGGGGATCATCAGTGCGGTTTTCGGCGTAATAGATCGACTATTGATCAGATTTTTTGTATTCGACAGATAATGGAGAAAAAATGGGAGTATAAGGGTACAGTACATCAGTTATTCATAGATTTCAAAAAGGCATATGACTCGGTTAAGAGGGAAGTATTATATGATATTCTTATTGAATTTGGTATTCCCAAGAAACTAGTTCGATTAATTAAAATGTATCTCAGTGAAACATACAGCGGAGTCCGTATAGGTCAGTTTGTATCTGATGCTTTTCCAATTCACTGCCGGCTAAAGCAGGGAGATGCACTATCACCTTTACTTTTTAACTTCACTCTAGAATATGTCATTAGGAAAGTTCAGGATAACAGGCAGGGTTTGGAATTGAACGGGTTACATCAGCTTCTTGTCTATGCGGATGACGTGAATATGTTAGGAGAAAATACACAAACGATTAAGGAAAACACGGAAATTTTACTTGAAGCAAGTAAAGCGATCAGTTTGGAATTAAATACCGAAAAGACAAAGTGTATGATTATGTCTCGTGACCAGAATATTGTACGAAATGGAAATATAAAAATTGGAGATTTATCCTTCGAAGAGGGGGAAAAATTCAAATATCTTGGAGCAATAGTAACAAATATAAATGACACTCGGGAGGAAATTAAACGCAGAATAAATATGGGAAATGCGTGTTATTATTCGGTTGAGAAGCTCTTATCATCCAGTCTGCTGTCCAAAAATCTGAAAGTTAGAATTTATAAAACAGTTATATTACCGGTTCTTCTGTATGGGTGTGAAACTTGGACTCTCACTCTGAGAGAGGAACATAGGTTCAGGGTGTTTGAGAATAAGGTGCTTAGGAAAATATTTGGTTCTAAGCGGGATGAAGTTACAGGGGAATGGAGAAAGTTACACAACACAGAACTGCACGCATTGTATTCTTCACCTGACATAATTAGGAACATTAAATCCAGACGTTTGAGATGGGCAGGGCATGTAGCATGTATGGGCGAATCCAGAAATGCATATAGAGTGTTAGTTGGGAGACCGGAGGGAAAAAGACCTTTAGGGATGCCGAGACGTAGATGGTAAGATAATATTAAAATGGATTTGGGGGTGGTGTGGTATGATGATAGAGACTGGATTAATCTTGCACAGGATAGGGACCGCTGGCGGGCTTATGTGAGGGCGGCAATGAACCTTCGGGTTCCTTAAAAGCCATTTGTAAGTAAGTAAGTAAGTAGGATAAAAATGTGGTACACGTTACTATACTAAAATGAAAGATACATCTTACTATACTAAAATGAGTGAGATGATTAATGAGTCTTGGGGAAAATCCCGCGAACGCTACAATTAGAAAAGAGGTCCATTCTTGCTGTTGACTGCGCCATGCGAGGCGAACACATAGTTCCAATAAGCACATACTTCTCTCGCTGACGCACATGTCTTTTGCCACTAAAAGGAGTAACTGTACTTTGACCTCTACCATCAGACTGAGTACATACCTCGGTATCATTAACACTGTAACAAACTCAAAATGTACCATTGCGGCTTGAGTAGAAGTTCACTACCTGGCAGCATATTTCCAACGTACCGAGGGCCCTATGCGCAGCACATACCTCGGGACCGCGGACAATCCATAAACGACTCGTGACACAGGTGTATGACGTTCTGCGGATAACTCGACCTCGGCGTGCCGATGCCGCGTAGTCTGTACACCATCAGCGTACACCACCCGTAGACATTCTGATTCCCAATCACAATTTGCTGCGTTCCTTCCAACGTAGCGGTTCATTTCCAGCGGATTCCACTCTGAACGGATACAGCAATCCATTCCAGTACTGTATGTAGCCGCCGGATCACTCTCGTATACACGAAGCGGTGCTTTGGTGTTCTCAGCAAAGCACGAACTCTAATATGAGCGGGCACGCTCACGGCCCATTCCCCACGCGTGGATATCTCCAGACTCAAAGTCCACTGCAGGGATACCAGTCTGCGAAAACGTCCAGTCGACTGTTCTCCAACACCCCGTGTTGTAGTCGATCTCTCTGACGCGTCCTGGATTTAAGTCCTCTCCCAGAGGAACTCCAACTCTCTTCTGCGACGTGCTGCAACCAACTCTCGTGATGAACTCTTCCTCATAAACTCCTCTCCATGAACTCCACTGGTGAACTCCTTCTCCTGACGCGTACTCACGGTGAACTCTCGTCCAGGGGGGTTTAACTCAAATGATAGATGTTGGATGCTCATAGATGTTCCTTAGTTTGCCGCATGTGGTCAGGACAGCGCTGGCTGTTTTCGATCACTGAGTTTGTAAAATTAGCAGTACAAAACTCTTTGGTTTCGAAAGTTCTTTGGTTATAAGTTTTGCCAATATGACAGTTTTAAACAGATATTATTAATATCCATTATTTACAGAATGTTTCAGTTTTATAACATTCGGATTATTATTACTATTACTATATAGCCAATTTGCATTTTCATTCGAGGACAAAGTAGCCATATTAGTCTACTGTGTATGACCTATTAACCTCATTTGTTCAGTTGATCTATTGTTGGATGTTGGCATTCCTATTCTGTTTAAATCTTGTATAAATTATGGAATGGACGAACATGGCTGCTTAAGGAAGAAATTTGGGTGAACGTAGAGTATCCAACGCCCACTGAACGAATATTTCACTTTTATCACTGCCAATGTTGCGCTATAATCGTATATGCAAGGTAGGCTATAACAAAAACCTAAACTAACCAAACCTAACCTGTCAAAGAAGCAACAAGTAATACTAAATATGTGTAAATTTGGCCTATGTCTCTATAGTGGGCGGGACATAAGTAACATTGACCGAAATTTGAACAGATCGAGTTAATTTAGAAGTTACTGGTGCTTTCCTGCAACAAGAAATAATTCGCAACGTTAAAGGTAAGAAAGAAATATGTTTGAGATTGCAAGACTTCACGTCATGTACACGGTTCAACTTTTCTTTCAACTTCACACATTCAAGCAATATGGCGTACCTTGTAGATAGAAAATCTTAATGTATCTTAATTCAACAAGCGCTTTAAACTTGATTCCTTCAATATTCTTCCCTGACTGCGTGCATATGAGCATGAAAAACTGAACCGTGTAGATGCAGCATAACTGCACCATCATGTTTTTTTTTTTAATTTAAACTGAATTCTTCCATCATATCTTAAACGTTTATTAAACTGAAATCTGTAATTGTTTTAAGGGATAAACTTCAGAACGCGATTACCTTCCTTCTATCACTACCACATGATGAACTGACTTCTGTGTTGAATTACAAGAGTGTATTAGGCCTAACTGCAATTACGCCAAGAGCTTTAAAGGTAAGCTAACAGAGTTAATATACACTTTGGGTATGAACGAACATCTTATTTTTGTATATAACTAAGTTAACTTAGTCAGACATCTTAAAATTCGTGGGACAGAATCTGACACGACTAAATATGTTGTTCCCGGTTTAATTCTTTACAGTTGCGTTACCAAAGGATGGCGGCGTACCCTAGCTTGGTAACCGCAATAGTAAAAAAGTGTCGTTCCCGAAAAGACATAATTTAGAAAATTTGACTTTACAGTTAACAATAGTACCTTTACTCGAATAATTTTGATAAAATAAAAAGAGTTAAATTACCGGAGATATTTATTATTTTTATAGACTCGTGGATAGAATTCTTCCAGGAATATTTCACAAACGTCGATTATACTGCAATCCTTCAATTGTTCTATGAAATGTAGTGTCATTAATGCATTATATGATACTAGCCTACTGCTGGTTTGTTTCAGTTAATAGAAAGACAAATGGCGGAGTTTTACACTGTGAATGTGCTGCATTGTACTGACAGAAGTCGGATAGTAATGAGAAGACCTGGTTATTCCTGTTTCCTGTGCCAAGTAATGCAGCACAGCTTAAAAGGTAAGCAATGCCGTTGGCATAAGCTCAATGCAAAAATATCCTTATATATCTTCAGTAAATGGTCAGGGTTGGTAAACTGTAGTGATTTTTAAATTTAAGTGAGAATTTTATGTCGAAATCAGATTTGTTTATTAAAATGAGTTTTTGCCTTCTTTTGTAATTCATTTAAACTTAATTTGTGCATTAGTTCCTACATAATTGTGTATTTTTAATGTGTTATTTTAAGTAATTAACAACATCGTTTCAAAAATTATTTACTACTGTATGTTTACACATAGGCCTCATTATTAATACATAAAGAGTTACAGCACTAATAACCTGCACTTAATGATAATAATAATAATAATAATAATAATAATAATAATAATAATTAGCTTGGACTTAGGCAAGATATTATGCTCAGTTTGTTATTCATTAGAAAAGAATTCAACTATTTAGAGAGATTAATATTTACAAATAAATTTATCAGAAGAGCTTAGCATTGTGTGTTTTCAAAATAAATATGTAGTCCATTTGGCATTGTGCAACTTTTACTTTGAATATTGTTATGAGCTACAGCTATTCATTTCAATCCTCAGCATCATACTATGCTTTAATTAGGTGGTGATTCCGAAAGCAGGCTCTACTTGACTACCTGTACCATGTGTTCTGATGCTCCTTAATTAGGATTTAGGAAAAGACATATGAGAAGCAAAGTTCCAAAACCTATCTATTTCTTCAGAAAATGCTAGAATTATATGTCTATAATAAACAAAGATTTTTCTGTAGTGAAATTTTACATGAATTTACAGGAAGAAAAATATATTTCACCATAGAAAATATTTTATTCATTGCAGAGATGCAAGTTTTTGGCATCTGAAGTGTATTTTCTAAAAATGGACATGTCAAGTTTTGCAAGTTTGCTACTCATATATATTGTTAATAGTTTTAAGAAGCAGCAGAACAGTCATATGTAAAAACGTTTATATTTTTTTCTTCAGGAAGTTAATTTCTCATCTTAACCATGTTAGGTGCATATAATTTTAATCTGTGATTTAAGTAGTAACAATTATCTGATGTAAATAAAATGAAAATTATTTTATTTACATCATGATTAAATCATTAATTTAAATTAATACCAACCCTGGTTTGTGTATTTCTCGAAGATAATAATAGAATTTTGATTGTAACAGGTACCAAATGTGGGCAGCTGTGGCAGAAAATCCTCATCCTTACAGAAGGGCCTATATATGTGCAAGCCATTTTCGCAGTAATCAGTATAACGATGACTTCAGGTACAACTTACTAAGAGGGGCCATTCCATCAAGAGATGCTTGGTATCCCACTCAGGAACTACGATCCACTTCATCACCAGCCTACTTACATTAACCTTTTTCACCACCTAACATGATTGCTTCATTCATTGCACTTCACTGTGGCATCAATTTGAACCTGCAGCTTTCTCAACTGGCGAGTTTTGGGTGCACTATTTACATATTTTTAGAGAATAATACTCCAGCAATGGGGGCATAACCAGTCCAAGCACTGCCAGTATCGAAGCTCAAAATAAGGAAATGTGAAATATCGACTTATCTCTAATAAATTACATTGTACTTTTTCAAATATAGTGGTGCTTTCAATTAGCTATGCATGAGAACCTTTAAAAGTACCACTTTTTTCTTTGTATGTATTTCTTAATGGTGCTTTTGTTGAAAGCCTATGATTAATTATTACAGTATGTCTGTTGTAGAAAAATTGCTTTCTTTGTATTCTCTTTCAGTGAGTGATTCATTCATTGTCTTTATCTTTTAACAAAAAATGTGTTTAATTTTGTTGACAAGTGTATGGTAATGGACTTCTTTCCTTATTATTATTATTATTATTATTATTATTATTATTATTATTATTATTATCTCATTTCGTTTAATGTCTTGATTTCTTCAGTTAATTGAAGGAGAGTAAGGGGAATTCATTCATCTGAAAAAAAAAAAGTGGAGTACTTGACTTCTACATTATGAGCTATGTAATTTTTGTAATATATAGGGCAATGATAAATCTAACTATCTTTAAGACCCTAAGTTAACATTACATAGTAATATAAATACAAATAATAATTACTAGTACAATGAGCATTTCAGTTGTGTCAGCTATAGGGCATAGGAGGAGTCCAGTGGCAGCGATACAAATCTGCAGCTTCTCCAACTGGTGAGATTTGGGTGCATTATTTAGAATTTTTAGAGAGTAAATATGTTGATGTTTTCTAATGCCAGGCATTTGACAATAAAGTCATTTGACCTCTTGCACTCCAGTATTTTTTAAAATTATTGTCATGGTCAGCCACTGAAGCACAGATTTTGAGGTGTTCCAAATCCATTTCTTGGTTTGAGTAGCACAATGGACAGTTAGGAGACTGATATATTCCAATTCTATGCAGCAAAATAGTCCCCCAATCGGATTTCCGGGCGGGACAACTTTAATGGTACAGAAGCAACTAAATTTCTTATAATGGAATGCTTGTCGCATAACATCAGCTAAGAAGAGAGTAAATATGGTATAATATTTTGTCTCTTCTGAATTTATAGATCTCTTGGATATGGAACAACAAGTTTTGATGGTGAAATCATTGCAATAAGTGAAAGTCTCAGTAATCTTCTATGCCACATCAATAAATTTAAGAATGCAGTTATATTGTCAGACTCCAAAGCAGCTATTCTATCAATAGTCTCTAAACACACACCTTTATCTCAAACAGCAGAAATAACTAAAATGCTCTCTCAATTAATATCACTCAATAAAAGAATTGTATTTCAATGGATACCATCCCATTATGGAATCCTTGGAAACGAGAATGCAGATGCTTTAGCAATGAAGGGCAGCACTGCTACTTACAGACCTGTTACTAAGTCTACGTATTATTCTGTGAAAAGATTTATTAAATCTACATACTTAGACTTCAACAAACAAAATTTGATAACACAATCTCAAGGGAAAAAATGGAACTCTCTGCATCATAATCCACAGTTAATTCCCGACTTACCACGAAAATCGTCTGTAGCTGCATTTAGATTGGCAACAGGCCATGACTGTCTGGCCAAATACCTCCATAGAATTGGAATATATCAGTCCCCTAGCTACCCACTGTGCAACTCAAACCAAGAAATGGATTCGGAACACCTCAAAATCTGTGCTTCAGTGGCTGGCTGACCATGATAATATCTTCGAAAAATATTGGAGTGCAAGAGGTCAAATGACTTTATTGTCAAACCCCTGGCATTAGAATACAACAACAACATATTTTGAGCAATGGGGCCACAACCAAATCAAACACTCTCAGAATCAAAGCTCAAAATTAGGAAATGTTGCGAAGTATAGACTTATCTCTAATAAACTGTATTGCACTTTTTCTAATATGTTCAGTGTTTTGAATCAACTATACATCAGAGAATGAAAAATAATTTTTTATTTGTATTTCTTAATGGTGTTTTTATTAAAAGTCTAAGTTAATTTTATGTCTGTTGTACACAAATAGTTTTCTTTGTATTCTTTATCAGTGGTGATTATTGATTACTTAGATTTTTAATATCCATATATTAAACTAATGGCAGTTACTTTTAAAAATAGATGTTCAGCTCTGACGGTGTAAAACAAATAAAGTGGTGTTTTATAAAATGTTTTGAACGTGAGTTGTACTATGTCACAGCAAAACATCTTATGACTATTTTCAAGCTAATGTTTGACATAAAAAAATTAAGAGCGAATTATAATTATATAACTGACCAATAATAACTTTGAAGTCAATATTCCAAAGTCAATCTTTGTTTTTATCTTCCAATACATGATACATAACATTATTTAAAAATAGTGCTTAAGGTGTTTTGGAGAGAACTATCCTAGCCTATTCGCATCCTGTATCTCAATTACATATTTTATCTAGAAGATGCAAAAACTTTTATCAGTCAAATTTGATAAATTAATTTAACAGAAGGGTTAAATGACGGTGTTAAAAGAGGGAGTGTGTTAATGGTTTTCAGTTTCATGTTCAACCATTATATTTATATTCACATGTTAAAACGAAAATGTGATATAAATATTGTGGTTAAACATGTTATTTAAACTGATTTACACACTCCTTTGGCGATATGAAAAATACTAGTATGTGTTGGTATAATAGGTATCTGCAGTACCGATCAGGCTCTGATGTTGGCATAACGGATACCGGTAATACCGATCGGGCCGTGTAACATGGGATGTAGTTCCGCATTCTACCGCTATTTGTAACGAGATGTAGTTCCGATGTTTTGCCGCCAAGTGTCTCGATGTCGCGTCAATAGCGTGTCGAACAGAGCAGTGTATATTGGAGAGCAACGAGCACAGAATGCATAGAGTAGACATGAACAGCTTGGAGGTGAAGCCGCTTTTGTAGACCTTCGCCATTATGATGCTACCAAAACATTGGGCACCCAGTTAGCACATGGGCAATTGATTGTGATGTTGTATCGTTGTTTTAATTAATAAATGAACTAATTTCAGTATGCCTACATGTGCTGCGTATGGCTGCACAAACAGGTTTTCAAAAAAAATTCCTGGAATAACTTTTCACGGGTAAATATGCATGTGTGAAATGTACTTATTACCGGTAGATAATTAATGATTTAGCCTAGGTTAGTCGGTTAGATTCGTATTTTTCACGTATTAGTTTGATTAAGAGAAAGGATTAGTGTATTGATATTACTGCAATTAATTTTTGTAATCACGAAATCAGACTCACGCTTTGTAGACTTAGCATTTACGAGCGAAGCTAACCTAACAACCCATGTTGGAAGTTTGTGTCGCGTGCTGTAGAAAATGGGTATACCGAGGTTTCTCTTCAACCGAATGCACATATTTGTTTGATGAAAAAGAAATAGTGTATTACTATTATTGTAATTAATTTTTATAATCACGAAATCTGACATGCTTTGCAGAATTAGCATTTACGAGCGAAGCTAACTTAACAACCCATGTTGGAAGTTTGTGTCGCGTGCTGTAGAAAATGGGTGTACCAAGGTTTCTCTTCAACCGAATGCACGTATTTGTTTGATGAAAAAGAAATAGTATATTAATATTATTCTAATTAATTTTTATAATCACGAAATCAGACATGCTTTGCAGAATTAGCATTTACGAGCGAAGCTAACCTAACAATCCATGTTGGAAGTTTGTGTCGCGTGCTATAGAAAATGGGTGTACCGAGGTTTCTCTTCAACCGAATGCACGTATTCGTTTGATGAAAAAAAAGAAATAGTGTATTAATATTATTGTAATTAATTTTTATAATCACGAAATCAGACTTATGCTTTGCAGACTTAGTAGCTTCATTAACTCGGTCGTGAACTAACTTGACCAACTTGGTAATAAAACTTCACTTTTGTCCGCCGTTATAATCTAATTATATACTATAAACGAAGAGCCTATCAAATATATAGTTAAGAGCATTCCACTTTTCTCTAAACAAAATCGGGACACCTAGCCTATACGAAATACTGGCAAAAGGAAGAGAATGATAATTTGCGTTAAGAAGCAAGCTGCATTATTAAATGGAAGCAAATGTATCAACCTATAAAAGTAATTATTATAGGCTAGCATTTTTATTGGACTAGTAGCAAAATAAAGTCAAACTGTTATTTTCCTTTTTTATCATTATTGTTTGTTTACTTTCCAGAGTATCTATTAAATACCATACTGCAATTTGAAGAGCTGTCAATTTAAATAACCTGTATATATGTGACTTATTGATGACAGTTTTGCAATTTTTGCTAAAAATACGTGCCTAGCGATTCTGTATTACGAAACAAACAAGAAAGTGTGAGTCCTCCAGGAAATTAGGGACTTAGGGACATATGGAATTTCTATTATCATAAGATCTTCTATAACGTAATAGCTATTTTGCAATGTTTTGGTAGCAACAAGATGGCGTCAGGTCCATCAAACCGGCTTCACTCCATCCAATGGTATTAAGATGCTAGTGTCTACTCTATGTATTCTGTGCTCGTTGTTGGAGAGTACCGCATTCTTTTGATCCGACAAATGCCGCCGCGGCAGCCATATTTACTCCTGCGGAGAGACTGTACAACGCAAGACTTGCGTAGGAACAGAGGTTTCTAGTGCGATATTTCATTGTTATCTTGAAGAATGCCGTGTTCTCGTGCAGTTAATCAATGTGTAATCAATTGTCGATGTACAAAATTAGCACTAGTCAGAAACAAGAGGAGGAATATAATTCAATGATTAATTTCTCAATGACATAATATTTTCACTGCGGGCTAAAGAAAGGAGATGCACTATCACCTTTACATTTTAACTTCGCTCTAGAATATGCCATTAGGTAAGTTCAGGATAGCAGAGAGGATTTGGAATTGAACAGGTTACTGCTTCTTGTATATGCGGATGACATGAATATGTTAGAGAAAATCCACAAACAATTAGGGAAAACACGGGAATTGAAGCAAGTAAAGCGATAGGTTTGGAAGTAAATCCCGAAAAGACAAAGTATATGATTATATCTCGTGACCAGAATATTATTCGAAATGGAAATACAATATAAAAATTAAAAATATATCCTTCGATGAGGTAGAAAAATTCAAATAACTTTGGAGCACCAGTAACAAATATAAATGACATTCGGGAGGAAATTAAACGCAGAATTAGCATGGGAAATGCCTCTTATTATTCGGTTCAGAAGATTTTGTCATCTAGTCTGCTGTCAAAAAATCTTATATTTCCGGTTGTTCTGTATGGGTGTGAAACTTGGACTCTCACTTTGAAAGAGGAACAGAGGATATGGTTGTTTGAGAATAACATAGTTAGGAAAATATTTGAGGCTAAGAGGAATGAAGTCACAGGAGAATGAAGAAAGTTACACAACGGAGAACTTCACGCATTGTATTCTTCACCTGACATAATTAGCAACATTAAATTCAGACGTTTGAGATGAACAGGACATGTAGCACGTATGGGCGAATCCAGAAATGCATAGCCTATAGAGTGTTAGTTGGGAAGCCGGAGGGGAAAGATCTTTGGGAAGGTCGAGACGTAGATAGGAGGATAATATTAAAATAGATTTGAGGGAGGTGGGATATGATGATAGAGACTGGATTAATCTTGCACAGTATAGGGACCGATGTGGAGCTTATGTGAGGGCGGCGATGAACCTCCGAGTTCCTTAAAAGCCGTAAGTAAGTAATGACATAATATTTATAATTGAAAACATCAAGGTGGGCAAAAGCGGACGTTAGAAACCATTCCAAACTGGTATAATACTGGTAACAAAAAACACTTCTTGATTCTCAAGAAAGTTGTCATAATAAAGCGAACTTCAAATATCTTATGCTATATAGATCCAAGCAGGATGCGTTAGAAAATTTATTTTCTACTTTCCATTCCATAAATCCAATCCCGGATGCAAAATAATTCAAAACTGCATTACGATTTCTCAATTTTTCTCATAAACGGAGCATGGATATTACGCAGTTTGCGATTCTGAACAATTAGTTGAGTTTCTAAGTACAGATGTAAGTAAACCCGAAGCAGAAAGGTCTAGTGAAGATGAATGTGAGCAAAAGGAAATTGATGTAGGCTAAATTTTAATTTAATTGAAAACAGAAATATTAACTTGTGTGAACAACAAGCTCTTTACTACTTGTTGGGATCAGTTTTGTTCAAAATAAAACAAAATAAGTTATAGGCATATCGTATTTGTGAGTACTGTTTTTCATCTCTAATAGTAATAACTGATAACAGGGATGAATCTATAAATTTTATTAGCACATTAGTGACTCTCAAGTAGTACAAGGATATGTCACTTGTATACCCTTGTAAATCTGTAAATGTAGAAAAATGTGTAACGTTGGTAGAAAATGAGTTTACAGTAAAGGATTTGAAGTCTTTAATTATTAACACTTCAACTCATACGTTCCCAACTTGTCATAATATTTTTTTTAAAAAGTCTTATCACTGTATTTTAGAACTAGAATGTAGGCCTATTTATTGTTAAGAAAATTGTCTGTTATAGCAAATGCACTACAGCAATCTGCTAAATGGTAGCAATCGAAGTGTTGGTAAGAGAACTGCATAGAAAATTGCTGATGTTATCCCTATTGAAATGGACATTATATAAATAATAAAGTGTTATCACTAATCAGTCATCCCACTATGACAATAATGTTTATTAATCCTCGTCTCCTGTATTCAATAAACCACAACAGCATGTATGATATCGCCTTTGATGACCTTCCTTCTAGCATTACTGCTTATGCATCTGTGCCGAGCCAGGAGTAAATATGGCTGCCGCCGCCGGGAATACAGTACTCTCTAATATACACTGCTCTGGTGTCGAAGGTAATGCCACAGTCTAATAGATACAGTCACGCAACTCATACGTATAAAATATGCCAACATTTGACAGCTGGCGCGACAGTAGCCCTCTAGCGGCAGGCAAGTTAAAAGTGTGCACACTACATGTGATAACACATCAGGAAACGGGTTTTGCGTAATTTATTTTATATTTTTATGCTATACAATAAGTGTATATGATTCTTACTAATTCTACTTTAGAATCCTGGAAGAATTTCACACGCAGTTAATCTACAAGTTTCAGAAGCTGGGAATAAACGTAATTCTTTCTGCTCCTTACAACTGAATCATGGCCCTGATCACGTATCATGGTTTGAAATAATATAATTGTTTGTACGTAGACGGTTAATTCAATTCATTCCTAAATATATTTATAAACCATTGGAACTCTATATTTCCTGTGAGAAGAGTCAAAATTGTAGGGCATATCTCGTAGGGTACATCGCGTGGTGAACTCCTCTCCCTATTTCCTGAGAAATTAACTATTTTCCATACCGCAAATTGGGGTAAACTCGGCCGCTGAGGTAAACTTAAAAATAAAAAAGGGGAAGATTTAAACCTTAATTTGACAGACATTGATTTATGAAGTTCATTATTTTTCACATTTTTTTATTATTATTTTGAGTCGCTAATAGTGCTGATATTATGGTTTAAATTTTTATGGAAAGTTTACACATTTTACATCACATTTCCAGTTTTCACATATAAGCTTAATTTTAACTTATCCTACCTATATAAGACGTAATTTACATGCACTTACTGTTATTATGACGTAGGTAAGAACAAATGAATACACAACTTTGTTGAAAAAGTTGTAACTTCAATTAACTCTGAAAATGTAGGCCTAATTTTATTTTCAGAGCAGAAGTGGTGTAAGTCAAAAATGGGTAATGAGGATTAAAGTAAACATTCTGTAAAATACAGCGCAAAATAGCAGTTAATATTGAATTTATTTAAACTATTAGTAGTCAGTGAACAGCACGAAGGATATATTAATTGCTACTTTGCGCTGTATTTTACAGAAGTTTTACTTTAAACCTGATTACCTAATTTTGACTTGTACCACTTCTGCTCTGAACGGCTCAAATAATCACTGGTAATGTAAAATCAACACCAATAACAGTCATGCAAATTATTACAGAAAAGATTGCTTTTTATATTAAATTTAAAAAGGCTCTTTTATTTCTTGAGAACTTAATACGTCTGCCACATGAATTTACACCAACACATCAGAAATTTATCGACACAGTCTGGATTGATTCAATAAGTGAATATTTTGCAAAAGGATTATAATACGCCATGAATTCTTAAAAAAATTAATACCATAATCCCTACTTGAATGCAATATAACATTCAACTTTTGAAAAATATAAAGAAAAAACACGAATACAAAAATTATGGAATTCCTTGCATTAAAAACTGTAGATACATTATCCAAAATCGGAATGATTACACATTTAAACATGATCTCTGCAAAATAATAATATACTGTAACGGGTATTTACTTTGTTTTTATTTAAACTCTCCTTCCTGACAGACAAATAGGTAACTGATAACTAATAAATGTTTTATAGAACACAAAACGTAGGCTACCTACAGCGTGGATTATAGGTTATGACTGAGTTATGATTTTCTCTTGGTTTTTAGGGAATCTGAAGAACGACAAATTCGGAGATTTAAACTTGTTGTTACTGCAATTTTCGTCATTGCACACATTGCCTTTATTCCGACGCATGATTAAAACGTTATTATAACATCTCGCATACCTTTAAAGCACGTGCTTGCTCTATCAACCCTATGACCAGTGCCTTGCCTGCCCTTGAGCGCTAGTGTCGTGAATGTTGGCAAAAAAAGTGTCGAAGTTGCGCGACTATATATATTAGACTGTGGTAATGCCATGGATAAATATATAATAGGATGCGAAACTTACTGAGTTTCCCGTAACACATACTAGAGGCGCTGTTGTATAAATTGATCGTGCTGCCATCTATATTCGGTTAGAGGCGTTATTACATCTAGCAGCGCACCAAGTAGCGAAAAGAGTAACTACTCCGTGCATCCAGCAGCGCACCCAAGTAGCGAAAATAATAACTAATTACTCCGTGCATCTAGCAGCGCACCTGGTGGCGAAAAGTTGAACTATATGCAGTAAATATTCCTCCTCCTCCCCCCCCCGCCCACACCCCTCAATTTAAAATAAAACTTTAAAATTTTTATTCCTCACATCATCTTTCACTGAAAATTGTTATTGGAGCCAATAGTTGGAAGAGACGGTCTATTTTACACTACCTTATAATGTAACTAATTAAAATACAGCCAAACAGGGACAGAAAATAAAAGAAAACAAGGTTAAATAATTAGGATTTTATTCTTTAGGTAATAGTGTATAGTGCACTTTAAGTCTGCAAAAACTACTTACATAATTGAAATTACTATATTACGGTATACTATTTTACAATACATTCAACAACACAATTTTGACAAGGTCCATCATATCACTGTTTAACATACACTACATGTGCACTAGGGTTACCAGATTGTAACAATTTAAAAGCAGGTCATTTTAAATGAAAAAGAATTTTCCATATAAAGGCAGGGCATAATAGACTAACTTGATACTTGACGTGACGTCTTTTTACATTCTTTTATATAATAAGGTAATTTGTTTGTCTTTGTACAATAAAACTGATACAAAACTATTATCATGAATAGAATTGAAGTATACGGATTCTAAATTAGCTTTTACCTTATTTAATTTTCGGATTGTTAATACTTCTCTGGTGACTCGTCTTGTTTGAGCAAGGATTTTACAAACATAATTCCTCTAATGGACCCCAACTCAATAGTTACTCTCTTTTGTCCATTGGGAATTGGCAAGAAAGAAAAGCAGGAAATGTTCTGATTTTTACGAACCCTGGCAGGACGCAGGACATGTCAAGCGAAATCCAGAACATCTGGTAATCCTATACACACAGATACACTTACATATTTAGTGTGCAGTACTTTGGTAAAGTCTATACAACAAATTGAATAATTGAAATTGTGGGGCCCAGTCGGATAAGAGAAAAAGCCACATCTATATATTTATATTTTGGAATGCTCTGCCATCTGTGCTCGTTTACAGATGTAAATGATACCATTTGAATAATGTGTTGTCATATAGTTTAGTCAGAACATATTTCTTCACATTCCAGTGAGATATCCTACGTATCGAAATTTATGGTTTGTCCCCTTGTCTGCCTGGACCCATCAACTATTGTTTAGTCAACTGTCCAAAAACAGGTTTGGACCCTACAAGTGACACTCATGGGGCAATCAGAGCAGGAGGTAATGAGTAAGAGTGGCCAATTCCTTTCCCCCCTCCGTTACATACATCGCTGATTAGATACATATTACATTAATCAGATTTCAGATACTACAAAAAAAATGTTTGATAATTGAAACTATCATATTACTATCTACTATTTTGCAACACATTTTAGAACACTTTTCTAGGATCACATCTAAGGTTCTTAGACATTGTTGTTTGTCATACACATAAAGGTAGTGTATACCAAAATGTTGTATGTACTGAGGGTCAGAGTGAAATACATGAGCTGCATCACTTACTTGCATTATGTTGGGCAAAAGAGTTTACTAGGTGAACTGAAGGTATGTTAACCCCCAACTTCCAAAGTCAAATATCTCTCTTACATACACACACATGTACCACATACCGTAACTTTGCTCCCTACAATACACAATATATTTAACATTTGTTAAAAACATTTTTTTCTGGAAAAAAAAATAAATAAAAAAGCTATGAGCTTTCCACCAATATGAGCTATTTACACTACTTTAAAGACACTGCCGAGTTCACAGTATGCAGATGAGAGATGAGTGGGTCACTACTCTAGGTAGCTGCAATCCAAGAAGATAGATGCACAATAATGTACAGCAGTGGCAAAAAAAACGGACCGACCCTTGTAGCTGATTTCAGAGCCTTGTTCACTCCAGAACACAATAGACTGGTAACTAAGACTTTCGTGGTTCGAATCCTGCCCGGAAAGGAACCTTTTTTTGTTCCTTATTCAAATTTATTCCCAATACTTTTTGATTGCAGCGATATTATACTAAATTAACTTATTCCCAGAACATGAATTTTACCAGCTTATTTTCTAATGGCTTTCAAAATGGGCTACGTCAGCAGTCGAGACTACAACAATTTCAATAGATTACTCGCTATCTTGTGAATGTGGGTGTGGCATGTGCAGTGGCTAATTTTGGGGACTTTGATTATTCTGTCGGTCCG
This sequence comes from Periplaneta americana, assembly GCF_040183065.1. Taxonomy (NCBI): domain Eukaryota; kingdom Metazoa; phylum Arthropoda; class Insecta; order Blattodea; family Blattidae; genus Periplaneta; species Periplaneta americana. The sequence continues at coordinate 57,843,413 of NC_091125.1, read as the reverse complement.
GGTTTTCTTGCCACTACTGTACACTAACGTTCAAAATATCTAGCCCTACTAATCGATATTTTTTTTTGGCGTAAGTATGGCTTATTTAGTTATTACTTGTATGAATACATGGTGATGATAATAGTCAGTGTTGCCAATCATACATAAATATACCCGCATTATAGAATTCAAATTTTCATCCCACTCTGCTGATTGTGAAGCAACACTGAATTTAGCGGGAAACCACTGATATTGTCAATTACGAGAATAATTTATGCTCAATCTACATAGTAATTTTTCCTGACACGTTTTTAACTGCTCAAATAATGGTACCACTTATTGAGAACTAGTGGAATTCTTCCAATTTTTGTCAATTTTTAATGTCTTTGGTTCTGACTTATTCCGTGATTGGAAAGTTTGCTTACATGGTCATATAAACATAGGCCGGATATCTTTGAACGCCAGTGTACATGTGATGCTATCAACACTGTACCTACTTTCTTCTCAGAAGAGACTCAACATTTATTTAATATCCTTAGTTTTCTCTTGAAGTCAGGACCAAAACAATGTGACTGGTTCAAAAACCGAGTCGACCAATTAATCCTAGATACTATATACATATTAAACAAATTATTGAATTGGTCCTGTCTACAAAGAGAAAAATTACAATCATTCAACACATATTTTTTCATCACAGTCCTCAAATTTTTACAATGACAGGTTGCTTTGAAATGTCTGCAGAATGAATTCTCCCATTCTCGGAACTGAGTGAAAACTTCGTTTCTGGCCAATGAAAGACTTCCAAAATCGTCATCAAATGCCTTGAAGTAAGTAAATATTTGATGGCCTTCACTCAGTTCTCTCTGGCTTTCTCCCAGAGTGAGAGTATTTTTACAGTGACTGCATTTATGTTTTTTGAAGAACTTTGAGCAAATGTACCCTGCAATGTAGTACACAGCATTATCGTCTTCGATACTTCCAGTATCACACTCCACATCCATTTCGACTATAGTATCAGGAGTACAATCACTGATACAGTTTACATCTGTAACAGATGACGACTCCTGAACAGCCTTGTCACTAACAGAAATACTATTCAATTTCGTCAACACATACTCAATATCTTTTTCGCAGTTACTTCTGTGTGATAACTTGGAAAGAGATGTAATGAGTATGTGTCGAAGACCACTTTCAAGTTGTTGGACAGATGGATTTACATTGCACCCGTGCTGTGCTATGGTAGCAAATGTATTCTCCAATGCATCCTGACTCAGAAATCGAGTCCTTAATTTAGGAATGTTGTACTCAGAACTAAGCTCATCGAACAAATTCAGCAAGCTCTGAATACTAATTCTCCAACCTCAAGACAAGCTGGCTGACGCTTGCAACCCACGAATTCCAAGGACTGAATGTCAGTCAAAGTTTTTTTACAAAAATTCTACGTGAATGGAGTCAGGAGTTATGGCAAATCTATATTTAAATTTATCTGTTTTCAGTTTCGTGCTGTTGAAAGTGTCAAACAGCTTGTCCATCATCTCAATGAAGTCGGCAGTATGCAGAGCACTGATAGGTAGCTTTCCCATTCCAACATATGCATGAATTGCAGTATGTACAGAATAGGAAAACACCTGTGTTGCCAGCTTAACCTTCATACGAGAAAACATTTTAGGGAAAACATGCTCCTTTGTCAGTTTAGGAACTAACTTAAGTTTGAACACATCATCATGCATATCATAGATAGTTCTAATATGTGACCAAGATAGAGGTTTTTCCATGTAATGCAAATCATATCGCAATAAGTTGTTCCTAATGGACTTCAAAAGGTGTGGTGGATCATACATGAAATTAATTTTATTCCCATTGACTTCAAAATATGGTCTTACTGCTGAAACCCCCAATTTAGATGCCAAACTTTGATTATTTGTACCTTGATCACATATTAAAACCTTAATATGGAACCCGATTTTTGTGAAGTTCACAAACACACAAATTTACAATGTTCAAGAGAGATGTAGCAGATATAGGACCATCAGATATCCAATAACCTATTACCTGTTTCCATCCCTTCTTAATTCCTTTAACCATTGCCATCAAACAATGGTTACCTATTTTCATGGGATATCTTGCTATTCCATCGTCAGCAAAACCCTTACTCATATCAGATTTACAGTCATAATGCAACTCTGACGTATGGCAATTTCATAAATGATCAGTGAACATACATTCTCTGATCTGTCAGACAGAGGCCCTGCAGCAAGTGACTTAAGAGTTGTCAAAACAGGCTGCATCAGACCTGGCTCAATGTCTATTTTGTTCTGATAATTTTGAAGTGTCTTGATTCTGGGCAATAGGAAAAGTTTTTTCATAAAATTATACCCTTTAGGACTGTGATAAAATAATGACAAAGAAAAATCTTTCATGACGTCACTCCATCTATATCCATGTTTATGAATTTTTCTCATCTGCACCTGTGCCTCGTATATCTTTTGAACAATTGTTGGCAGTTGAGATGATGTGGCCATTGGCTCCCTTCTCCTTCCAACTTGATCCGAAATTCTGTCTTCTTCGACTTATTGCAATTTTTTCTCCAGTCTCTTCACCTTTGCTTTCAGAGCTGCCATTTTTAGTTTGTTGCTCCTGGGTGAAGATGAGAAGTGAGGACTGGAGAAAAGTTTTCGTTTTGCAACACCAGTACCTAAAGATTACGAAATTAACTTCAGATTAATCTAATTGCTGGGAGCTATTTTAAATAAAAAATGAAACGTGACAACACCTTTAGCCTTGTTAAGTTAATGTAGGCCTAACAAAAGGCATGCAAGCTATGGATAGGCTATATAACATACTACAAAATTGACAATACATCAAAATGTGATCAATATTTACCAAGTTTGGAAGGAGGTGTAGCTGAAGCTGAAGGAAACTGTTCCATCATGGATGTATTCATGTCAGTATCTAGGAAAATAATTGATAAATTAAATTGAAGCAAGAATTGAACAGACTTTGTGCTCCATTCATTTCAAACTGCTCTTAACTGTACAAATTATAACTCATATAAATGTTAAGTAATAGTAACAATCCAAAAGTTTAATGCTGCAACAAATTTGATTGTGTTAATCTGAATTGTTTGTTGTAATGTAATATAAAATATTTTTTTGCTAATAGGCTGGGCCATAGAGGACAACTGACACTAACAGAAAGGGATAATCAGCAGAGGTGTTGGGATATTAAAGAGAAGTCAGTAAGAGGGAATGATGGTGTACTTCGTGCCAGGGAGACGTGTCAGGATATCAGTTGCAATATCGATCGTCTGGTTCAAAAATGCGACAACTCAAAAAAACAAGTAGCAGCAGTAGCAGTAGTATAAACAACTGTTTCATTAATCCGTAACTAAGACAAGAGTTACTTTCAATCAGGGATATTAAAAAAAATTAACTTTTTGTAGTTTATACAGTTTCTGTTGAGTTGTCCAAAGGAACGATGGTGTGAAAATTCCTTCCTCTAACAGGCTATGTGGCCTAATACTTGTTTTGAGAGATGAATTTGAAATGTGTTATGCCATTACTTAATGAGTGGTTAGCACATGCAGTATTAATGAACATGTTTCAGCTTCTAGGCTCTGAAATTTGTTTATATATATATATATATATATATATATATATATATATATTAAACAGGATCTATTTCTACCGTCCCGCGCCGTGGCGTGGTAGTCTAAGGCATACTGCCCAGGACTCGCATTACGGAATGCGCGCTGGTTCGAGTCCTCATGGGGAAGAAATTTTGTCATGAAATTTCGGCCATTGTATGGGACCGGTGCCCATCCAGAATCGTGATGCACTTGGGGAGCTATGATAGGTAGCAAAATCCGGTTGCGAAAGCTAGCTGTAAAGGCTGGGGGGATCATCGTGCTAACCACACGATACCTCTATTCTGGTTGGATGATCGTCCACCTCTGCTTCGGCATGTGAGCGTGAGGCCAGCAGCCGGCTGGTCGGTATGGGGCTTTCACGGACTGTAGCGCCACGGATTATTATTATTATTATTATTATTATTATTATTATTATTATTATTATTATTATTATTATTATTATTAATACTGTATCTTAGAATTCGGCGAATAATTTTATTATTCATGTATGCACTGAAACAACAGCTGTTTGTAGAAAGGGAAGGATATGGAGTCGATATAGGACAATAACAATGTATATGGTAATAACGTAGTTTGAGAGGTAACAACTATCTTCGAAATGAGTTGAAACACTGAATGATTCATTATAGGGTATAAATTCTCTCTGCAGATTGCACCTATCCATTTTCGGTTAAGGGAATCTTTACTCAGAGGAAATCTGAAGCGCAAACAGCCGTATAAGTACAATAGTTTGTCTTCTGTAACATAATATGGGCCAAAAATATTGTAGAAATTAAAGATTAACTTATCAGTGAAATGCAACATTCCTTCCTTCTTTATCTTTACATCTGTGTGCATTGCTGCAATTAAAAATAGCACACGAACTAAACCTGTGCTTATTCATCTCAACCAAGCAAATGGCCGCCCGTCGGCTGTTCAATTTAGGACGAGTTAGAAAGAGAAGACTATAGAGTGGCCATGTTGTCCTGTACAGCGCTCTTTGCGGTGCCACCGCGAAACACGGCCGATCTGAGCTAAGCGCCCACCTTTGTAAAAGTTCGTCTGCTTACAATGTTGTATAACGGAGGTAAGAAGTACAAAAAACGAAGAAAAAACATGCCTGTTGTGTGTGGTGCATATAACTGCAATGTCAAAAGGAAAAAGACAACTGATATATCATATTTCATGTAAATTTTATGAAGTTAAGTCCATAGTTTTGTTAATTAGCAGCATTTTTTTCATGCATAAATGTGTAACAACGCCCGGCATAAACAAAATAAATGGTTCACTGGTAATGTCCTTAAACTAAATACGGATAAAACCAATACAATTCCGTTTCAGACCCAGTGAAAAACAAATAGCAATACAATATTAAAACTGTATTTCGACACCGGCATCCTTTATTTCTGCTCCTTCTCTCCTTACTGCTTATACAAGAAGCTGTAGCTTATAAGAAGTAGGCCTATTTCGAAGACAAACGATTAATCAAATTAATGGTTCACTAGTAATAAAGTTGAACTAAATACGGATAAAACCGCTACAATTCCGTTTCAAACCTAGTAATAGCAATCAAATATTAAAATTGTATTTCGACACTCGCATCCAAAATAACGCAAAACTCTGGGGTAGGTCGTATTGTTGTTAGTATTTTGACTGGAAGGACATGAAAGAACATAATTGAGCACCCACGTGCAATAATGGGGTAAGTATGAATATATTTCGTAACTACTTACCCCATTATTGTACGTGGGTGCTCAATTATAAACTAATAATTATCTGTGGTGCCACAGCCCTTGATAGGCTCAGACAGACCAGCCGGCTGTTGGCCTCACGTTCACATTTCGATAATAATTATACTTTACTGTAACAAAAAACTGAAAGAGTGTTTTGTCATGTTTCACCCACGTTACAAGCTTGGAGGTAAAGTTGTTTACTACAGATAGGACCAACTTTCATTCTATATCTTATGGTATAGTAAATAGTTTTGCAACGTGTAGAATCTGGGAAAACAATTTAATAAAATCATCCGAATCATACTCGTTCATTTTATAGGCAAACTTGCAGTTCGCATTTAAAAGAACCTAGGAAAATTAACATTTTCTTCAGTATATTTGCTAGGACTTCTTGTCATACTTACTTACTTACAAATGGCTTTTAAGGAACACGAAGGTTCATTGCCGCCCTCACATAAGCCCGCCAGCGGTCCTTATCCTGTGCAAGATTAATCCACTCTCGATCATCATACCCCACCTCCATCAAATCCATTTTAATATTATCTTCCCATCTACGTCTCGGCCTCTCTAAAGGTCTTTTTCCCTCCGATCTCCCAACTAACACTCTATATGCATTTCTGGATTCGCCCATACGTGCTACATGCCCTGCCCATCTCAAACGTCTGGATTTAATGTTCCTAATTATGTCAGGTGAAGAATACAATGCGTGCAGTTCTGTGTTGTGTAACTTTCTCCATTCTCCTGTAACTTCATCCAGCTTAGTCCCAAATATTTTCCTTAGCACCTTATTCTCAAACACCCTGAACCTATGTTCCTCTCTCAGAGTGAGAGTCCAAGTTTCACAACCATACAGAAGAACCGGTAATATATCTGTTTTATAAATTCTAACTTTCAGATTTTTGGACAGCAGACCGGATGATAAGAGCTTCTCAACCGAATAATAACACGCATTTCCCATATTTATTCTGCGTTTAATTTCCTCCCGAGTGTCATTTTTATTTGTTACTGCTGCTCCAAGATATTTGAATTTTTCCACCTATTCGAAGGATAAATCTCCAATTTTTATATTTCCATTTCGTACAATATTCTGGTCACGAGCCATAATCATATACTTTGTCTTTTCGGGATTTCCTTCCAAACCGATCGCTCTACTTGCTTCAAGTAAACTTTCCGTGTTTTCCCTAATCGTTTGTGTATTTAGTCCTAACATATTCACGTCATCCGCATAGACAAGAAGCTGATGTAACCCGTTCAATTCCAAACCCTGCCTGTTATCCTGAACTTTCCTAATGGCATATTCTAGAGTGAAGTTAAAAAGTAAAGGTGATAGTGCATCTCCCTGCTTTAGCCCGCAGTGAATTGGAAAAGCATCAGATACAAACTGACCTATACCAACTCTGCTGTATGTTTTACTAAGACACATTTTAATTAATCGAACTAGTTTCTTGGGAATACCAAATTCAATAAGAATATCATATAATACTTCCCTCTTAACCGAGTCATAAGCTTTTTTTAAATCTATGAATAACTGATGTACTGTACCCTTATACTCCCATTTTTTCTCCATTATCTGTCGAATACAAAAAATCTGATCAATAGTCGATCTATTACGCCGAAAACCGCACTGACGATCCTCAATAATTTCATCTACGTACGGAGTTAATCTTCTCAAAAGAATATTGGACAAAATTTTGTACGACGTCAACAAAAGTGATATTCCTCGAAAGTTACCACAGTTGGTTTTGTCCCCCTTTTTAAAAATAGGTACAATTATGGACTCCTTCCATTGTTCTGGTACAATTTCCTTTTCCCAAATAGCAAGTACAAGTTTATAAATTTCGCTATATAATGCACTCCCACCCTCTTGTATTAATTCTGCTGGAATTTGATCGATACCTGGAGACTTGCACTTTTTCAGATTTTCTATCGCAATTTCGACTTCTGAAAGCATGGGTTCGGGTATAAATGACTCAGCAGTTTGTATTTCAATTTCGTCCCGATCATTTCTATTTGGCCTATGTACATTTAGTAGTTGCGCAAAATAGTTTTTCCATCTGTTTAGGATTGATGGAGAGTCTGCAAGCAAGTCACCATTCTCATCCTTGATCACGTTTACCCTTGGCTGATATCCGTTCTTAAATTCATTTATACCCTTATATAAATCTCGAATGTTTTTATTCTTACTATTTGTTTCTACCTCATTCAGTTTTTCCTTCAAGTAGCCTCTCTTTTTATTCCTAAGTGTACGACTTGCTTCCCGTTTTTCATTGAAATAATTATCTCTCTTCTCCTCAACTGGATCCTGTAAGAATTTCAGTTTTGCCTGTTTCCTTCTTTCTACTACCATGCAACAATCTTCATCAAACACGGTTTCTTTTTCTTAGTTTCATAATAACCTATGCTCTGCTCAGCTGCATTTTTGATACTATCTCTGATATTTTCCCACACGCTATTAACATCTAATTCTTTCTCAACTTCGTCGGAACTTTCTAAAGTGGCAAACCTATTCGAAATTTCGACCTGATATTTTTGCTTAGCTTCCTCGTCCTTTAATTTCAAAATATTGAATTTAGTAATATTAACTTGTTGCTCTACTCGCTTGGCTACTGAATTACAGTCTGCACCCCTGAAAGTTCGAATATCTACTATACTAGTATGTCTCCGTTTATCTATCAAGATGTGATCTATTTGGTTGTGTGTCAATCCATCTGGAGAAGTCCAAGTATATTTATGTCATGCTACATGACAATTTTGCTTAGGTTATTCTTTTAAGCATTCCTTCTAGGAATAGCTCAAGTGTTTTAAATTTAGCGTACATAAGTTTAGATTAAGTTCCTAGCACGTATTTGACGAAATACTAGGTTTTTCCACTTCAGTTTAACTGATTTATGCAAACGAAATTAAGACAGCTGACGATTCTAATGCCAGTTATCACCACGCCCACTTTGTTTTGGGCGCATAAGTTCATTACGGACGGTCGTTAAATTTTCTTCAAACATGGCGGCGTAATGACCACTCTATATCCTTCTCTTTCTAACTCGTTGATTTGGGAGCATAACACTAGCGCCAGTGAGCGGTCTAGCGGTTATTTAGTAAGTCTATGAGGAGAAGCGAAGCGAGCATCAAGTCGGCCGTGTTGTATTTCAGAATAAAACAAAATACATACTAGAGTAAAGAATATTACATGAAGGCCATGAACTGCAAGAATGCTGACATATATAGAGCTCAAATTAAATTGGTTATTAAAAACTTAACTTACTAAAAATAATTTACAGGTTCGTTTCTGTGGTGTGTAATTTTCTGGGTACAGCTGTTTATTGGATATTAAAAACTACAAAACTTGTAGTGGTTTGATGACATTATTACCATTATAAATGAAATATTATTGTAGTTGATGCCATGATGTGACTATTTTTCATTAATTATACATATTAATGCTATATTGATGATATGAAAGTGAAAGTTTTTGGGGTTATATAAGTAGCTGTAGAGAATAACTTAAATTAGATTTTGATTTCTATATTTTACTGAGTGGCAGCTATATAGTATATATAGTATATGTTACTGAAAGCTATAAAACTTACGTAAGTTTATAATAATATTAAAAATCAAATATTGTTATAACTTTGCTAATCAAGTGGGGTTGGGTCTTTTTCATATATTTAATGACGGTGTGGTGTAGATATTTGTATGCGTGGTTCTCTTCAGTATTGGCTCGAGAGAGAGTATCTTTCATTATTATGGAAGCAAATAACTTTCCGAATGTGTGGTATTCTTCATTGAAAATAAATCTGAAAAATGTTTATTTGAACGTCTAATGAACTTAGTTTGCAGCATTTGCTGCACAAGCCACTAGTATAATTATAAACCTCACAGAAACCTGTGAAGCAATAGAAGATTGCACTTTATTTGGTGTAGCTGATCTGGGCAACTACTATTGATATTGTTATTATCATAAAACATGTTTGACTATTGCAATATTGCACAGCTAAGCACTTGTTTAAATGTTAGATTAGGTTTTTGCATATAAAAAAACTCACCTAAAAACATTGCAATATTACACTCTGTAGGTACAAATACAGGAGTAATTTACAGAAATATAGATTAAGTAAATAATATTACTCACAGATCACAAACTTACCTCACAACATTTTTCGGGAAGCGGAAAAATGAAAAGTTCGGATCCCTTCTATTCGACCCCAGACAACCAGGCACAGAGCAAGTTTTTACTCTGGCTGGGGTGGTTTTCTGTGACATGCTGGAATGATAGACAACACTACAGTGATTTTTCTTACATCCCTAATAAGTAATTAAATTATAAATACATATTTATGTATTTAATTCTTGCATTGTTTGTTTGAAACTTATCAATCATGTCACTTCACACGAACTTCAATCACAATGTGTTAAAACTACATCACAATAATTTTTAATTTATATTTATAATTTCAGCAAATAAATCTCCATTTGTAAAATAATAATTAAATAAATATCAACTCCTTCCCCGAGTAGAATAAGTAGAATAGATGAACACGTGTACCACACGTTAACAAAAGACACGAATAATACATAAATACATAAAAACAACACAATAAATCTCATTATGTTTCATTTATAATCTCAGATAATACATTTCCATTTGCAAAATAAGTACATAAATATCATCTTACCTCAAGAGAAGAAAACGCGTGTAGCACAAAACTTCCGATATTGACCAAACCAAGCCCCTACAGTCTCGGCTGCGCGAAACGAGGAAACCGGGGCAAATTGAACGCTGCGCTTGCAGCCATATTGTTGGAGAGCAGACAAATAATAGCAGTGCGTAAATCACGCAATTTAACGCTGTGATGATCTAAAATTGACATATTATGGCCATTTTCGACGTTTAACGTAAAATTAGGACGAAATAAACATATTCAAAGTTTCATTGATATGTGTTAGAACATTAAAGAAAAGAAAATACGTATGCAGCAATTTATAGAAAACATACTGATACATCCATAAATAGGCCTACACAATACACATTATAGATTGTATAATTTTACGATAATCAGCAAATTGTTAGGTTTCAGAGAATCTAAAATTATATTAACATATTAACTCTTAGATCACAAGACATAAATATATGCACCTTGATTACACAAGTTCTTGTTATAATCAAATTCCTAAGTGAAATAAATATGCGATAATTAGTATAGACTTGTTGTTAAGTTTTAGAGAATCAAAAATAAATTATATTACCGGTACTTTTAGACCACAGGACATAGGTAATCGGGCAAAATATAATATGCAAAGGTAGCCAAATTACATTGAATTCATTCTTCAATTAATAAAGGGAATGCTATCAATTATAAAAAGTATCGGTACCTAATACATTGCAAACAATAGGTAACGTGAAGACCTAAAAACTAAACAATCACTTTATGCAAGATAAAAAAAAAACACATACTTTTCATGTGTGGATTTTTTACATATTGTATTTTTATTTTAAATAAATAAAATAGATATATTATCATTGCTTGCGGAGTGATGGTACATAATTTTTATGCACATATGCAATATCAATAAGATGTCATTCCTTGCTTTTGTTAATAAAATATATCCGGCAAAATGTAAAAGAGTTATTTATAGGTGAACTCTGAATCATAAATTCACAAAGGAGGCTTAGCTATTATAGCTATTTATTTATTTATTATCTGTATATTTATTTATCCATATATGGATCTTGAATGAAAGTTTATTATCTTGCAGATAAATTCATTTACATAATAAAAACAAAAAGTTATCTTTCCACTAATGTTTTAACATCTGATGTGTAAGTCTAAATAATTCACTCAGTGGGATTTCTCTACAGTCTGATATACCTGTAACTAACAATTAAATATTCTTTATTGTCGTAAACTACTGATTGATTTTTAATGATATTGATATTGTAACAATAGAGATATTATATTTGATTTTTAATGATATTGATATTGTAACAACAGAGATAATATTATATCGTACCTTTTGCAAATAGCTTGGAAAATTATACAGGGATGGTATTATCGCCGCGCTCTCATGATTAACATTCGGCAGGTCTTTAAGCGGCCTCATGCGTTCGGCAGGTCTTTGAAATTTAATTGTATTATTGTTTTCAATTTCTTGTGTCGCCGCTCCAATCACTCGCCTCAATTTCAATAATGCAACCAATAAGCTGCTTCAATTATTATTAAATGACACTTACTTGTCTAATCCACATAGACTAAACCCGAGGTTGCAATGTCTTGTGCTGAGGACGAACATTAAGGTATTGATTAAAAATTATTATTAAAGAGTTATTATTAAGAGTTAAGAAAGCCAACGTACTCGTATATGAAATAATAATAAGAATAATAATAATAATAATAATAATAATAATAATAATAATAATAATAATAATAATAATAATAATAATAGCCATTTAACAATATAACAAACTAATGCTTATTCTTATCGAGAAAGTAGACGTGACAACGTGACGCTTAGAGTGAAACCTACAGAGCAACAATCGGTCGGCAAAATTATTTTTTTAAAGCACACCGCACGTTATTGTATGATGCCGACATGTTAAACATGAGTCCGCGGCGATAATATATATTTCAAAATTATATTGCCATTACTTTCACACTATTCACTAAAAACACCCGAGACAAAACAAAGGACAGGTATGACAATCGTGTTTACCGCTCTATTTCTACCAGTAGCATGGCGGCGTAAACATGCGCAGACTGGTTTCAATTTTGGACAGCACACCAGCGCTCTGTGTGAGTCTAGTATACTATTATAACGTCTTTGGACCAAACCACGTTGTAATAGGAATGAAAACACATAAGCAAAACATATAAACGCAGAATTCGACTCACAGATCGATTTGTTGATTTGTTTGCCATCTATTGAGGAGCTATTGAAGGAACGAGGAAATTTTGCTTACACCCCTCTGTAGATGTCTCTCATTGTAAGTTGTAAGTACTCCTATTCTAGCTACACCCCCCTGGTCTATGCTCTCGTCCAAGCACGAGCTCGCCAAGGCAAATAAGAAAATCGGATAAACTTTGAACTGGCCAATCAAATAGCTCGTCTTAACACTAATAAGGCTGGTTAATCTCGGATCCAATCGTAAGCAAAGCACAATTATGCCGCCTAGTGGGCATCAACGAGTCAGAAAGAGAAGGATATAGAGTGGTCATTGCGCCGCCATGTTTGAAGAAAATTGAACGACCGTCGGTAATGAACTTATGCGCCCAAAACAAAGTGGGCGTGGTGATAACTGGCATTAGAATCGTCAGCTGTCGTAATTTCGTTCGCATAAATCAGTTTAACTGAAGTGGAAAAACCTAGTATTTCGTCAAATACGTGCTAGGAACTTAATCTAAACTTATGTATGCTAAATTTAAAACACTTGAGCTATTCCTAGAAGGAATGCTTAAAAGAATAACCTAAGCAAAATTGTCATGTAGTATGACAAGAAGTCCTAGCAAATATACTGAAGAAAATGTTAATATTCCTAGGTTCTTTTAAATGCGACCTGCAAAATTGCCTATAAAATGAACGAGTATGATTCGGATGATTTTATTAAATTGTTTTCCCAGATTCTACACGTTGCAAAACTATTTACTATACCATAAGATATAGAATGAAAGTAGGCCCTATCTGTAGTAAACAACCTTTACCTCCAAGCTTGTAACGTGGGTGAAACATGACAAAACACGCTTTCAGTTTTTTGTTACAGTAAAGTATAATTATTATCGAAATGTGAACGTGAGGCCAACAGCCGGCTGGTCTGTCTGAGCCTTTCAAGGGCTGTGGCACCACAGATAATTATTAGTGTATAATTGAGCACCCACGTACAATAATGGGGTAAGTAGTTACGAAATATATTCATACTTACCCCATTATTGCCTGTGGGTGCTCAATTATGTTCTTTCATGTCCTTCCAGTCAAAATACTAACAACAATACGACCTACCCCAGAGTTTTGCGTTATTTTGGATGCGAGTGTCGAAATACAATTTTAATATTTGATTGCTATTACTAGGTTTGAAACGGAATTGTAGCGGTTTTATCCGTATTTAGTTCAACTTTATTACTAGTGAACCATTAATTTGATTAATCGTTTGTCTTCGAAATAGGCCTACTTCTTATAAGCTACAGCTTCTTGTATAAGCAGTAAGGAGAGAAGGAGCAGAAATAAAGGATGCCGGTGTCGAAATACAGTTTTAATATTGTATTGCTATTTGTTTTTCACTGGGTCTGAAACGGAATTGTATTGGTTTTATCCGTATTTAGTTTAAGTACATTACCAGTGAACCATTTATTTTGTTTATGCCGGGCGTTGTTACACATTTATGCATGAAAAAAATGCTGCTAATTAACAAAACTATGGACTTAACTTCATAAAATTTACATGAAATATGATATATCAGTTGGCTTGTTTACTTTTGAAATTGCAGTTATATGCAGCACACACAACAGGCATGTTTTTTCTTCGTTTTTTTTGTACTTCTTACCAACGTTATACAACATTGTAAGCAGACGAATTTTTACAAAGGTGGGCGCTTAGCTCAGATCGGCCGTGTTTCGCGGTGGCACCGCAAAGAGCGCTGTACAGGACAACATGGCCACTCTATAGTCTTCTCTTTCTAACTCGTTGGTGGGCATAGACGCGAAACAAAATGTACAGCACCATCTAACGTAAATGCGTAATTACTAATACGAGGTGCCATCTAGTGGTGAGGCACTAAAACCTCACATTACACCACACCCACCCACCATACCCAATCTTCCGAATCCCTATTAGACTTAATTATTACGAAGAATGCAGACAAAGTACAAAAACATGGACAATGTACGGCTTCTGGAATTTCGTACCATGATATTATTTATCTAGTATATTCTTTGAAATGTCCCAAGCCCACGCCTAAACTCATAAGGTACCGTGACTTAAAGCGTGTTGATTAAACCCAACTACTTGAAGACGCAATGAAGATTCCCTGGGACTCAATATGGACCTTACATACTGTTGACGAGAAAGTTGTTAAACTAAATGAGTACATTATAAATTTATATGGCAAGCATGCTCCTATCAAATCTAAACGCGTAAAAAGGACACCAGCACCATGGATGACTGCTGATATACGTAGTATGATTATGGACAGGAAAGCTGCATTCAAAACGTTTAAACATGACAAGACACAAATCTCTTACAATTATTATAAACTCTTACTACTACTTACTGGCTTTTAAGGAACTCGGAAGTTCATTGCCGACCTCACGTAAGCCCGCCATTGGTCCCTATCCTGAGCAAGATTAATCCAGTCTCTATCATCATATTCCACCTCCCTCAAATCCATTTTAATATTATCTTCCCATCTACGTCTCGGCCTCCCAAAGGTCTCTTCCCCTCTGGCCTCCCAACTAACAATCTATATGCATTTCTGGTTTCGCCCATACGTGCTACATGCCCTCCCATCTCCAACGTCTGGATTTAATGTTCCTAATTCTGTCAGGTGAAGGATACAATGCGTGCAGCTTTGCGTTCTGTAACTTTCTCCATTCTCATCTAACTTCATCCCCTTTAGCCCCAAATATTTTCCTAAGAACCTTATTCTCAAAAATCCTCAATCTCTGTTCCTCTCTCAAATCGAGAGTCCAAGTTTCACAGCCATACATTACACCCGGTTATATAACTGTTTTATAAATTCTAACTTTCAGATTTTTTGACAGCAGACTAGATAACAAAAGCTTCTCAACCGAATAATAACAGACATTTCCCATATTTATTCTGCATTTGATTTCCTCCCGAGTGTCATTTATATCTGTTACTGTTGTTCCAAGATACTTGAATTTTTCCACCTCTTCGAAGTATAAATCTCCAACTTCTATAGTTCCATTTCGTACAATATTCTGATCACGAGACATAATCATATACTTTGTCTTTTCGGGATTTACTTCCAACCCTATCTCTTTACTTGCTTCAAGTAGAATTTCCGCGTTTTCCTTAATCGTTTATGGATTTTCTCCTAACATATTCACGTCATCTGCATAGACAAGAAGCTGATGTAACCCGTTCAATTCCATACCCTCTGTGTTATCCTGAACTTTCCTAATGGCATATTCTAGAGCGAAGTTAAAAATTAAAGGTGATAGTGCATCTCTCTGCTTTAGCCCGCAGAGAATTGGAAAAGCATCAGAGAGAAACTGGCCTATACGGACTCTGCTGTAAGTTTCACTATGACACATTTTAATTAATCGAACTAGTTTCTTGGGAATACCAAATTCAATAAGAATATTATATAAAACTTCTCTCTTAACCGAGTCATACGCCTTTTTGAAATCTATGAATAACTGATGTACTGTATCCTTATACTCCCATTTTTTTCTCCAATATCTGTCGAATATAAAAAATATGATCAATAGACGATCTATTACGCCTGACACCACACTGATGATCCCCAATAGTTTCATCTACATATGGAGTTAATCTTCTCAAAAGGATATTCGACAAAACTTTGTACGATGTCAACAAAAGTGATATTCCTCGAAAGTTCCTACAGTTAGTCTTGTGCCCCTTCTTAAAAATAGGTACGATTATGGACTTCTTCCATTGTTCTGGTACAATTTCCTTTTCCCAAATTGCAAGTACAAGTTTATAAATTTCGCTAGATAATACGCTTCCTCCCTCTTGTATTAATTCTGCTGGAATTTGATCAATACCTGGAGACTTGTACTGTACTTTTTCAGATTTTATGGCCGGTATAAAGGGCTCAACAGTTTGTATTTGAATTTCGTCCCGATCATTTCTACTTGGTCTATGTATATTTAGTAGTTGCCCAAAATAGTTTTTCCATCTGTTAAGTATTGAATGAGAGTCTGCAAGCAAGTCACCATTCTCATCCTTGATAACGTTTACCCTTGCCTGATATCCATTTTTAAATTCCTTTATACGTAACAGAACTACTCAAGCCATTAGAAACGCAAAACTGGTACATTTTCATAACATCTTGAAGGTGGCAGCTGACCCTTCCAAACTGTGGAGAAACTTACGGACAATTGGTTTCGGAAATCCCAGGACTCAGGTAGACAGTATCCCAGTTTCTCTTGACATACTAAATGACCATTTTTCAACGGTACAGTCAATAACCTTGTATAGTGAGGATCACGTAAGTTCAGTTCCCAAACAGCAAATATTTCCGCCTTGTCAGTGTTGCCAACTGTTACCAGATATCACCACATGTAGTAAAATCACGATCCTATGTACTGAATGACTTCTTTACTCACCGTACTTTACCTTAATGTTGGAAGGTTATTCTAAATAGTTTCAATAATAATGAGAAATGTATTGCTATGTTCTATTCTTTTATTCCTTTACATTATTATTAGTATTAGCATTAATAGGTTACTAGACGTAAATATACAACAAAGTATAGTATATAATATTCAAGAATCAAATCTGTTCCAAAACCAATTAAATTATTGTCACTTCACTTCAAAGATTCCAGCGTACTTATACTGTACTTCCTAAAGGTAGATAAATTAATAACCAATTGACTTTTGGTTGGAATTCGAATGAACTTCTGATTATCTTTTGAAATTAGTAAGGAAATGGATAATACAACTAGGCTAAAACTGAAATAATAATAAATCAACTTACAAAAATAATTTTGGTCCTTAAAAGCCATAAGTAATTTCACTTCTAGATAGCTTTTTAAAGATTTCATTTGTTTGTAAATTGCTTAATAATGCTACACTTACACTTATTATTTCTGCAACTCCACGTCTGTCATTGAAAAAATGTATGATACATAACTGTGAAGTCTCTTTTTGGCTCTTGTGTCCTAAATTTAAATAAGAAAAAGCAAATGATTCAAGAAATGTGAGCTGGTGAAAATTAAATACTCAATTAATAAAATAATTACTACCAAAAGAATATTTTATTAATTCTATGCAAAAGATGGATTACACAGAACAGATGGCCAGAAATCATAGATTTATACACAACATACAGCATGAAACGATCATCAAAAAATGCTTTTTGTACACAATAACATCTTTCAAACGAAGTGAAATAGCCAATAAGTTCAATAAATATTATGCTAATAAGTAATAACTATAATTAATAATTATCTACAAGCTGTAAAAGGGAATAAAATAGTATATTGTTGAAATTAGGGGGTTATGGTTTATTACGTGTATTTATAATTTTAATTACTTTTTCTACATTTAATTATATTTTAATTTCTATTAGATTAGTTGGTGGTGTGGTTGTTAGTTTTATCTGTGTACGTCAGACTATTAAGGAAAAACTGAAAGAAATATTAAATCTACTATCTACTTTATATAACAATATTTAATCAAGAACTGAATATTACTATTAATTTAATAACATAAGACCCAAAACATCTCCAAGTCCAGACAATACACATGCTGATTTTCTTAAACATGTTGGCAAACAAGCAAACTCACTACTTTTATCTTGTAATCTCATCTAAAATACAATATCTGTCTGGAGAAAATCTATCATAACATCAATTTTGAAAAGCAATTATTCAACTAATATCTTTTCGAGTTATCGACAGATACCACTTACTAGTATGATAGCCAAAATTATGGAAGAGATGATTTCATAGATTGAATTGGTTCCTGGAATCTAGTAACTAACTTTCATTTTATTGGGTTGACTTTAGAGAATTGCATTCAACAAATGGACAGATTTTAAATTTTAGTCAAGATATTAGAGATATTTTAAACAGAAAACAAAACAACTTAACAATTTTAATTTATTTTCAAGGATCATATGGCTCTGTAGATATAAATCACTTAAGAAATTGCAAACTTAGGGTGTCCATGATAAAGTGTTACACTGGGTCAGTGACTTGATTATTTGATTCATTGTCACAAATATGTAAATAGAGACAGATTCATCTGGGCTTCCCACATTGTTGTTTTCAGGAATACATTTTCCAATATTAATGTCGATGGTCTAACTAAAGAAATAGATCTTATGATAATCTCATCATTTGCAGATAATATGGTTGTCTAGAACAAAAAATCACAGTCCACAAATATTAATAAACTGAGCCAAAATCCCAACAGACTTTTTGACTCTACTTGGAGAACTCAAACTTGCTCAATTAAGGGAAACTTTACTAATAAAACACAATCCCAAGTTATTTCAAAATGAATAGTATATAAGTTAACTTTAACAGATGATGTTAAGAAATGTGATACTTCTCCAGACATTTTAAAAATCATTAGAAACGATAAATGATCTGGTCAGTGAGTGACTACATACAGTATTTTTTATAGATGGATCCTGTTTACCAAGCCATAGATGTAGTGGTGTTGTAGTACAATACCAGTATATTCCCTTTTACAGGGAATTATATTCAAACACTTGTTTGCCCCATTTTAACCGTGACAACGCTTTTTAGCTTTTTAAACATTCTGGTTATTGTATTGTGTTTGTGTTTAGTGAAAGATTTTAGATAAGGGCGCAAATAGCCATAGTAGCTGACGCACCCTTTTTAAACGCCACTAACTAACTTCAAACACTGACTAATTTTGATAGTGAAAATTTAGATACACTTTTAAGCTTACAAAATCTCCAGTATCGACTTCATAAATCTGAGAAGGCTGTCATACTATCAGATTCAAAATCAGATGTTCTTGCTGCAGTAATGGACGTAACAGCATGAAATCTCAATATTTTACAGTATTTTAATATTTTAAGCAAAATGGTCGAATTACATCGACGACTGGTACTTCCGTGGATCCATGAACTTTATGGAGTGGGAGGTAATGAGGTAGCTGAAAGGTAGCAAAATTACTGTAAGGTTATCTATACCTGCATCTTACCACACTGTTAAAAGAATAACAAGATCAGAACATGACAATGTGGTAACAAAAATCGGAATGATTCTAAAGCAAATGAAAAAATTGCAATAGGCCATCCGGCGTCTGCTCCACGATGGAGGAAAATCCTCAGAAGAAACCAACTAATCAGACCAAATGGGGGATCCAAACTACCCTCGAGTGCAGCTCTGAATTTGCAGGCCAACGAGCCTACCGACTAAGCTACATTGGTGGCTCCACTAAAAATATGAAGTACATGGCACTCAGATTATTAAATTGACAAACCTAAACAATTATTCATCAGTTAAGCTATAAAATATAATACATAGCAAGCAAGTTAATTCAATTTAAAAGTATAAACAATTCAATCAGTTGAAATATACAGAAACTGATAATAAATATCATGCAAATTACTTCACATTACAAGCATAAACAATTCATCACTTGTGGTATACAGCCTACTATTTAATTTACAGCACATACAATTCATCAGTTAAGCTATAGACCTACAGTCTACTATTCAATTTACAGCATATATAATTCATCAATTAAGCGAAACAAAAATATAGTACAATACATAGTAAAAATAATACACCTAATTTAATAACTGAACTTCTATGAAAATCTACAGTGGCAGTACTCATATTATCACAGGCCATGATTGTCTCAAATATTTACAAAGAACTGATATTTCAGAATCTCCCCATGCCATTTCTGAAATCTCAATGAAGATATGGATCATTGTCTTGACTGTTTAACTTTACACAGCTTTCAATCATCTGGTTAAATATTGGAGTGCAAGATAACAAATGACATCAACTGCTGAACACTTGGTATCAATCAACCAACAACTTCATTACATTAAAGGGGAAAAAAAACTGAAAGAATTAATTGTATATAGACACAACACATAAGACAAGGCTGCTTCAGAACAGTAATTGGCAAGGCTCTGTTGTTTTAGGATTCTTATGTAGATTCAATTTCACCTGAAAGAAAAAAGTAGCATCTATAAGTAGTAGTAGTAGTAGTAGTAGTAAAGATAATAATAATAATAATAATAATAATAATGACTGTAAAGTATGGAAATTAATATTGCAATGTAATATCAAAAGGTGATTTCACACCATCAACTCTTATCATTTAGTACAACTCTTATCATTTAGTACAACAAATCTCTTATATTCAGTTGCAATCACCAGTAGCTGTTCTTTCCTCCATTTTGTTGTTGGCTGATTTTTCACAAGTCTGCTATGATATGCAGCACTATCCATGACAATAACGCATTGCCCTAATGTTCTCAGGTCAACAACTGTGTTTGCACCCACTTCTCAACTACAGGGCTATTCATAGCACTATGGTAGTCCTGACTTTTCTTTCAATTGCATGAAAAAATTAAATCAGCACCTGCAATAAAAATTATACCTGGGCATATAATTACGTCACATGAATTCACAGCATTTAAATAAAGAAAATAAAACATAACATAACATAACATGACATGACATGAGATCCTCATTGGTGAAAGGCTTTCCCACGTTTTTATTTAGTCACCAATTTTTATATTTTTGTACCCTGATTTAAAAAATTACTCTTGCCAAATTTATGTAAAATATAAATAAATATAACTTACCGAGTATAAATCCACCTTTCGTTCCGGCATCTAATCTTCCACCCTCATTTGTTGGTCTATGAATAACACCATTCATGTCACTGGAAACTTCACCTGGTTTATTTCATGAATAAGTGGGTGATCATACTTAAAAAAACAGAGAGAGAAAAGCAATTCACATTGACACTCTAAGAGACACAAAAATTTTAAAGACAGGAAAACCGTTCAAGAATTTTATAACTAACCTCTAGTTATAATATGAAACTATTAATTGCAAAACATGTTGTTCCCACCTGAATTCATTACTAGTAGCCTATATTAATTGCAATTTCATATTCCACATAAGTGTTAATCTATTTGTTAGTAAAAAATTCAATCACTCAATGTCTCACAATACATTGAAATTTACCATTCATAAAAATCCAAGTCTCATCCAAGAATACTACGGGTTTAGGGTTCTCACGCTCCACATTTCTTATATATTCTCTTAAAAACGAATAACATCACTTTCTCATACATGTGTATAAGGATCCCCTTTGCTCCATAGAAATTTCATCTCTTTCAAAATTTTTTTTCACCGATGATAAGGATACTCTAAATAAATATGTTTCATAATCATCATTCATATGTTCCAGAACTTTTGCTGCTGTTAGTACTTCCCCTGTAACAGTAAATGAAAATTATGCCATATTTTTATACATAGGCCTATGACTAATATCAGAGTTACATTGCATAAATCAACACAATAATTCCTGTAACTTCCCTACCTTTATGTAACTTGTCATAAATAAATCTCGCAATTGCATCTTTCGTAAAATCATCAGCATCAGTCACTGGATGTTTACGTAGTCTATGTTTTCCTGGTGTCACGAGTGGGGTCCCCTTGTGTGAATTTATCACTTTCGTGGCTGTAGTTAAGCCAAGCTGTAATAACAAACAATAACATAATACTTCTAAAAATTGTTATATCATAAAATTCATGCATAATACCAACATTTACAGCTATATGAATAGAAAATGATCAACATGTTAGGTTGGGTCTACGATAGGTTTAAGTAGGCTAATATTTAGGTAATTCTCCAGAAAAGCTACACCAAAGAAGGCATAATTTTATTTTGTTTAATTGATTTCTGTGATATTTACATAGTGATGAACACGTGGTTTTAGTGCACAGCCACAAATACTTTCAGCACAAAAATCCTTTGACACTTACCTGTATATTCTAATGCATTGTTGTAGTCCCTCCCTCAAACTTGTTACTAATTACCAATATAACATGCGAGAGGTCCAGGACGAAGAGAAATGGTTAGTTTCCCAGTAGTGCGTCCTCGTCCTCTCGAGTGTTATATCTTAACAAGTACTTTGGGTGGGGTAGCTTTTCTGAAGAAACACCATATTTAATATTACTTAGACCAGTCATGAATAAATTATTCAGCCAGAGTCAACGTTCCTATGCTTTATAGAGTATGTTATATAGTTATTATATAAAATTGAATTATTTTTAAGCACCATAACAGGCCAACATTAATGTAATATTTGCTGCAATATCAAGTTAATAATTACAATATGACTTGTATTTTCTTCGGCCGATGTGGCATGTAAATTGTGACCTGAACGGTTAATTTAATACCAAAAGAGAAAACTGGAAATTTACTTTCGTGCTGTTTGATTACTTGTTCGTCTAATTTGTAAATGTATTTAAGCTATCACCTACTGCAGTATTACAGTATCTTAAATGTATTTAGTTTGGCAATATGAAAATCACTGACTTGATTAAACATTAGGCCTAACCTAAAAATTTGTTTTGTTTGACCACAATCATGAAATTATTAGTGCAAACTCCTAAAACTGAATACCACTTTGAAATGTATGCTTAAGAATACTTACTCCTAATAATTGTCCTATTCTGGTTGTAATTGCTGTCTCCGTTAGCATAATTCCTTCTTCATTATCTTCTTTCTTCAACTCATTATACACGTGAACTACAGATTTCTGAAGCGTACTCTGAATGCCACACATTTTCTTCCTTGGAGGAGTCACTGCAACACTACTTCATTTTTTTGACATAGTAATAAAAATCTAAACACGAAAGAAATCCATTAAAATTTGAAATATTTCTATCCATTACCCACGTGCATTATCACGCCCAAGTATATTATATTCATTCGTACTTATCTGACTATTCTTGAATTATAACCACAACACATAACATAACTATTATGTATTAATATTAATACTAATATTAATTAATTATTAATAAGTTCGAATTTCACTATCTTCCAGTAACCGGCTGAGAAATCTAGTACAATTTTAATTTCATGGAACTCCAGTACCGGCAAATATTGTCGATATTTGCCTCAGCTGCCAACATACCGGTTACAAAATCACTACCATTTATAGTATTTGTCAGTATCGAAATTCGAAACGAAGTTGGCAAAAGAAAATTCAACCTTCAAACTAGAAAATCACCATAATCCACTAGCATTTGTAGTAATGGGGGAAAAATGGTTAGGTTTCACCCTTAGGGTATCAAGTTACCTGGTCTTCCCTATATATAGTGGACAATCAGCAGACATTTAACGAATTACAAATGACTCCAATTCCGAATAGAGAAATATTTTTCTTCACTTATGTCACAGAAACTGAAGTAAGAGCGGCAATAAAACGTATTACTTCTAAAGTTGAAGGTGTGGATAATATTAGTATAATATTATTGAAGAACATAATACTCCCGACCTTAACACATATATTCAACGCTTCACTCATAACTTCTACCTACCCAAACCTCTGGAAGAAAGCCTTTATCCGTCCCTTCCGCAAAATTAAAAATCCCATTATGTGCAAATGATTTCCGTCCAATTAGTATCGTACCTGTTCTATCAAAAGCTCTGGGACGTATTGTTCACAAACAATTAATTAACTATCTAACCGAACATGCCTTACTGGACGAATACCAATCCGGGTTCAGAAATGGACATAGTAAGACTACAGCACTACTAAAAGTGAATGAGGATATACGTGAACCCACGGATGAATGAAAATTAACATTACTGACATTACTTGACTTCAGTAAGGCATTTGATACAGTTGACACGGACCTTCTATGATGTAAATTAAGACTTCTGAATCTTTCTGAAAGTTCTGTTACTTGGTTTGAATCCTACCTTCGCGAACGTCAACGATGTGTCATTGCATGCGATTGTTCTTCAAAATGGTATGTCGTGAAATCTGGAATTCAACAAGGATTAATGACGTGACTAATATGATAAAACACTGCAGATACCATATGTTCGCTGACGACTTCAAAATTTATTTGCATTTCCACCCTGACGAGACTAGTGACGCAGTAAACAAAATAAACGAAGACTTGAATTCGATTTCACTGTGGGCACACAAATTTGGATTAAGGTTAAATCCAGAGAAATCGCAAGCAATCGTAATGGGACATAATCGTCTACGAAGCACTCTTGATAGTAGTAATATACCACATATAATATTGAATGGGATTATTCTTAAATACATACAGTGAAACAGTTAAAAATCTTTGCATTTTTGTGGATAGCGATCTAAATTGGAATACTCAAGTAAGAAACATTTGCAAAAAAATATTTTCTCAACTTCACTTCTTGTTCCGTATGAAAGCATTTCTACCACTTAGTCTAAAAAGAATCTTATTCAGACGCTTGTAATGCCCCATTTTGATTATTGCGATTCTTTGCTAACTAATGTAAGTTCACTCTTAGCTGAGAGACTACAACTCGTTCATAATGTGTGCATACGATTCATCTGCAATACTCGTAAATTTGACCATATAACACCTTCCCTCCAGTTACTTTCATGGAAGGAACGAAGAACAATACATTCACTGTCTCTTCTGTTTAAAATCCTGCATACTTCTACTCCGAATTATCTGTTATCGCGCTTTCAATTTCTTACAACTCTTCGAAACCGACATCAAGCACTTCTTTCTATCCCTCATCATAGAACGTCTTTATACTCATCTTCCTGTATTGTAGAAATACCTCGCCTCTGC
Source organism: Periplaneta americana (assembly GCF_040183065.1). Lineage (NCBI taxonomy): Eukaryota > Metazoa > Arthropoda > Insecta > Blattodea > Blattidae > Periplaneta > Periplaneta americana. The sequence continues at coordinate 57,818,560 of NC_091125.1, read as the reverse complement.
AATTCGTTACTCAATGACGTCAGGGACTGCCGGACTTTATCACAATTCAAAATTAAATTGAAAAATTTTATCTTAGTTAATGTTTTTAGGTATTGCTAGAAGTATTAATTTGTGTTTTTTTTCTTTTTCTTTTGTAATCTAGATTAAAATTGCAAATTTCTTGTTTATGTTAGTTAATTAGTTAGGATACAATTAATTATGATACTTAATCACTCATTTGAAGTTTGTGTGACTGCAACCTGTGTCTATTTTTGTGTGGCTTTACTTTGTTTACAATGTTTCTCTCTCTCTCTCTCTCTCTCTCTCTCTCTCTTTATTGTTTGTGTAGCTTTATTTTGTATATAGTGTATTTTTTCTGTTTTTTTTTCTATTATTGTATTTGTATTCCTGGTGTTGTGGAAGAGAAGGCCTGATGGCCTTAACTACACCAGAATAAATAAATCCACTCTTAAAAAAAGGATGCACACCCTCTTCCTCACACACACATGCACGCGCACACACAGACACACATACCGCCGCTCTCTCTCTCTCTCTCTTTCATGCAACGTAAGCCTGTGATAACTGTCGTCAATTTGCAAAAGGAGACATTTCGAAAATAACAAAGTGTTGGAAAATCGCGAAAACTATAAGTTAAATTAAAATGTTCATATATTTTTTTATGATTAGATCACAATGTATACATACATTCAGAATTCATGAACATTTTAATATTGTAAGTCTTATGATTTTTTGTTGCGATTTTCCAACACTTTGTTGTTTTGGACGTATCCCCTTTTGCAAATCGACGACAGAATTAAGTTATTTTATTATTGTAATCTTCATCTTACGATGTTGGATGACGTATATACGTCCGTTGATGTGACATATTAATGAATTTAAATACTATTATAGTCACAATCATGCCATGGTATGAAAGAAAAATTTCACAACCTCGAGCGGGAATCGAGCCTGCGATTTCTTGTACTTCGGTCAGGCTCTCTACCACTGAGCTATCGAGTTCGTCCCACTACAGAGCTTGGAATTATCCTTTCATACTGGCGACTCTGTTATAGAGTACTGTCCATAGCGTCTGATCTAGTCAGCACTGCTTATGGGTGTCACGGCCTACTTGATTGGAAGGCCACCGCGTTGTAATTGCGGCAACGTTACATGGGGGCTCAGATTTGTGGCAGATTGGAAGACTGCTTACAGAAGATATCACTGTCATCAGTAATATTAATCTTTACCTGAAGTATCTAAGTATGTAGAGATAATTTCACATACATAATTCTTTGTCATTTCAGACATGTTGATATTTTAACGAAAGGTAGGTGTAGTTATTAGTTTCAGATGTCTGCCCTTGTGGCAAACCAGTGTTCGATATTTGTAAACAAATAATATCTGTCGTAGCCTACTACTCAATAATTAGGCGTACTGCAAAATTTAAAATGATCTTGCAAGTACTAGCTGCTCTGGCAAAGAGGGAAAATTAGAAATATTGTGCAGAATTCCATGATATATTGCAGGAACCCTTACTTTCTTACTTACCTACAAATGGCTCTTAAGGAACCCGGAGGTTCATTGCCGCCCTCACATAAGCCCGCCATCGGTCCCTATCCTGTGCAAGATTAATCCAGATTCTACCATCATATCCCACCTCCCCCAAATACATTTTATATTATCCTCCCCTCTATGTCTCGGCCTCCCCAAAGTCTTTTTCCCTCCGGCATCCCAATTAATACTCTATATGCATTTCTGGATTCGTCCATACATACTACATGCCCTGCCCATCTCAAACGTATGGATTTAATATTCCTAATACGAATATGAAGAATACAATGCGTACAGTTCTATATTGTGTAACTTTCTCCATTCTCTTGTAACTTCATCTCTATTATCCTCAAATAATTTTCTAAGCACCTTATTCTCAAATACCCTTAATCTCTGTTCCTCCCTCAAAATGAGAGTCCAAGTTTCAAAACCATACAGAACAACTGGTAAAAACCGGTATAAATTCTAACTTTCAGATTTTTGAGAACATACTGATTACAAAAGCCTCTCAATCAATCGAATAATATTAGGCATTTCCCATATTTATTCTGCATTTAATTTCCTCCCGAATGTCATTTATAATTGTTACTGCTGCTGCAAGATATTTGAATTTTTCCACCTCTTCGAGGGATAAATTTCCAATTTTTATATTTTCATTTCATATAATATTTGGTCACGAGACATAATCATATACTTTGTTTTTTCGGGATTTACTTCCAAATCTATCTCTTTACTTGCTGCAAGTAAAATGTCCGTGTTTTCTCTAATAGTCTGTAAATTTTCTCCTAACATATTCACGTCATCCGCATAAGGAAGCAGTTTATGTAACCAGTTCAATTCTAAACGCTCTCTGTTATCCTGGACTTTTTTTATTGGCATAATCTGGAGCAAAGTTAATACGTAAAGGTGATAGTGCATCTCCTTGCTTTAGCCCACAGTGAATTCGAAAAGCATCCGACAGAAACTGGCCTATACGGACTCTGCTGTACGTTTCACTGAGACACATTTTAATTAATCAAACTAGTTTCTTTGGAATACCAAATTCAATAAACACTTCTCTCTTAACCGAGTCATATGCCTTTTTGAAATCTATGAATAATTGATGTACTTTACCCTTATACTCCCATTTTTTCTCCAGTATCTGTCGAATATAAAAAATCTGGTCAATTATAGTCGACATATTACGCATAAAACCGCACTGATGATCCCCATTAATTTAATCTAAGTAAGGAGTTAATCGTCTCTAAAGAATATTGGACAAAATTTTGTACGAAGTCAACAAAAGTGAAGTTCCTCGAAAGTTACTGCGGTAAGTCTTTTCCCCTTTTATAAAGATAGGTACAATTATGGACTCCTTTCATTATTCTGGTACAATGTCTTTTTCCAAAATAGTTAATACAAGCATATAAATTTCGCTACATAATGCGCTACCGCCCTCTTGTATTAATTCTGCCGGAATTTGATCTATAGCTGAAAACTTGTACTTTTTCAGGTTTTTTATTGCAGTTTCGACTTTAGAAAGTGTGAGTTCGAATATAAATGACTCAGCAGATTCTATTTGAATTTCGTCCCATTAATTTCTATTTGGCCTATGTACATTTTAGTAGTTGCCCAAAATAGTGTTCCATCAGTTCTTGATGGAATGAGTTTCCGAACCCTATTAAATAAAAATGTAACAATTACGGATAATGCCTTTTTTAATTAATTAATGTTATGTTTTAAGTTCAGTCTTCTGACCCGCAAGAAAATGACTTGTGTTACCTCAATTTTGTATTATTATTATTATTATTATTATTATTATTATTATTATTATTATTATCATTATTATTATTATTATTATTATTATTATTATTATTATTATTATTATTATTATTATCATTGTTTGTAAACCTCATAACAAAATTATTTCGGACAATAATAATGAGACGTTTTATCGTGCCTACATGGCGTAATAAACTGAATTATTTCCTTAATTGTGAGATATTAAGTAGGCTATATGCTGCAATCGTCTTTAATTTGCTCACTGATACAACATGGTTAATGTTTTATGAATACATATCCAACAAAGTTTGAGAATCTACTTTTATTTCATGATAGAATTTAGAAACATTTTTCATTCAAGCAGACTATAACATGACAGATGTCGGCCCCCACAAATGCATTGTAGCGGCGTTGCCACATTCAGTGCGGTGGCCTTTCATCAAGTAGGCCGTGTATGGGTGTGAAGAAACTTTACAAACGTAATCTTCATCTTACGATGTTGGATGACGTATATACGTCCTCTATAACAGGGTCGCCAGTATGAAAGGATAATTCCAAGCATTTGGCATGAGACGAACTAGATAGCTCAGTGGTAGAGCGCCTGACCGGAGTACAGAAATTCGCAGGTTCGATTCCAGCTCGAGGTTGTGAAATTTTTCTTTCATACCATGGCATGGTTGTGACTATAATAGTATTTAAATTCATCATATTTTATTATTGTTTTGGAGACTTGGGAAGAACGAAACTTATTCAGTACTGTATAGTGAAGTTTGTTTCTTATTGTGTGCACGTCAAACAGTGAAAGAGTGAAGTGTAGGTAATGGCAATTTGTGTTACATATGTTGCACTGGCGGCTCGCAACCTGAAAAGTTTAAGCTCTTTTATTGAGGGACATGATGTACGACTTACCTATTTTTGAAGATTAAATTGATTCGTCTCTCTCTACGAATGGAGAATTTGTCAATGATGTCGTCATGAAATGGCTGCTTCTCAATCAGATCATGTAGCAAGTCCTTGTGAATGGAAATGTACGCCAATAATGTTAATCTCCCTTGTGCCATTGAATTGCGAAGATTTGTCTTTATGCGGTTGAGTGCAGTAAAACTTCGCCCACTGAAACGCTTTGTTGACGGTAATGTCACAATAAGGGAAAAGAGCCTATAGGTTTCTTCAATACGTCTTTGTTTTCTCTTACACGTTCTATCAGGGGAAATGTTCTGGTACTCATGATTTGCAGAAAGAAGTTCTAGTACTGTTTTCAAACGACTTACTTTTAACAAATTTGGGGAAGTCTTTTGTAGAGTGGCAAGAGCATTAGAAGGAAAAATATTCGAATACTGAAGAAATTTTGAAGTATTGACAAAAGAGCAAAGCTGGAGCTCTTCAATGTCTTGATATCTGTGTTAAGTTGCATAAAAATTACGTTACGCATTTCAAAAATAATTGTGTGTACTTCTTAAAAAGTTCACCTGACAGCTTAACATATTTCCGCCCTGAAAATTCACCGATTTCTTTAGCTTTTTCAAAAAAAATAATAATAATAATAATAAACTGACAGAAACTTCATCTGTTTTCACATAATCCATCCGAGTTCCATGCCGATTTTTTTTATTCCAACTAACAAACAGGGCCAACAAAACAATTTTTCCAAATAAGAACTACCGCACAGCCACTGATATTCACTATACCACACACTTGTAAAATGTTTGGTGTAAGATCTCACACCTTTCCTTTTCAGCTTTTTTGCCGATATATTAATAACAAGTGTTAGTTTCCCCGCTAACAATTCTTTTTATTTTAGTCGGTTATTTAACGACGCTGTATCAACTACGAGGTTATTTAGCGTCCATGAGATTGGTGATAGCGAAATGAGGCCGAGGATTCGCCACAGATTACCTGACATTCACCTTACATTTGGGGAAAACCTCGAAAAACACCCAGCCCGGTAATCAATCCAAGCGGGGATAGAACCCGCGCCCGAGCGCAACTTCAGACCGGTAGTTAAGCGCCTCAACCGACTTTGCCACGCCGGTGGTTTCCCCGCTAACACTACATCTCTTTCATCACCTTCAGTCCATCGCAGTCTGTAACACGCTACACACTTATCGTTTATAGGATACATTCCTCGTTGTTAATAAAAATATTTGAGTCATCACTTTTAAAAACAATACATAAAACTATGACTAAAATAAATAACTGCTTAGTTAACTTAGGCCCAATTGTATAAAACTCCCTGACTAAAGATCAACTTTGATCGAAGATCGAAAAGTGAAGTGAGTTCAGACACTTCTTCTATTGTATAAAACTTTTCTGCGATGAAATTACCTTGGTTCAAATGCAATCTTTCACGTGAAAAGAATTTGGCAACATCGCATAAACAGGTGAAATACGTGATGCGCGGACCATGTTATACAGGTTTGTTCAGTGTTGCCAATCTAGCGACTTTAACTCTTTTTTCAACAACAATTTCTTTTAACTTTTATATAGCTTAAATGGGGATTTAGTGACTTTTTAGCACCCCATAGTGACAAAATTTAATCTTTCTTTTTTGATAATGAGAAATCTAGCGACTTTACAACTACTTTTTGGCGACTTTCCGTATTACACTCTGTTGGAGACACTGGTTATTTTTGTGCAATGTAAATAATGGCGGACAATAAGAAGAAGGTTGACTGTTCTCCAAGTTGTTATCATGTTATGGTGTTTGATACTGCTAAACATAATAAAGCTTTATAAAACGACAATTTTCGTTTAATAATACAGTTCATTGAACATTTATGAATGACCTATCATATCCATTAATATTTAATGGTTGTTATAAACATAATATAATTATAGGTTATGTTATTTGATACTGCTGAACACGAAAAAGCCTTATAAAATATAAGAATGTTTGTGTATTAAGGCAAGAGATTGAAAGAAATATATATATGAATGTACCTAACATATCTATTAATATTAATAATAATGGATATTGTATTTGCACAATCTGTCACTCGTAGATTTCGAACAGAAAAGAAATAACAACTTGGATCATCTAACTTAATCGGAGAAATTTCTTCAGTCAAAGTTGACTTTGGTTTGAGACAAATTAATTTCAGATTAGACTTTATACAACACAAAATTCCAAGTTCATCTGAAACAAGGATCAATTTAACCTCTAATCTAAGATTAAATGATTTATACAATCGGGCCTTAATCTTCTAATATATCGTTTTAGCAACAAGACATAACACAGTCACTCTATTTACACGTCTCACAAAATGAAATTAACAGGTACAAAGAAGTGTGAACACTGTGAAAGACAAGGAATTTTGTCTCATTGTGTTCGCGTGCCGTTATTTTCCTTTCAAAAGAGCCAAGCCAGGTGGCTATAAGATTCAAGTACCCTCGCAAACAGGCTCTATAGAAATCTTACAAGTGTTCGTTGCCATGGTTACCCGTAAACAAATTCGCAAATTGAGAAGCTCTACCTCTGAAAGAGGGATATAGCTGCAATTGTCACCCTTCCCCACTCTGCGCCAACCAGTAGTGATAATGGGACTAGTGTTCCATAATGCAGAATACCTAACTGCAGATCATATCACAAAGTAGAACGTAAAAGACAAAAATGAAGTGAAATAAAATAAAATATTGTGACGGCCACGTGAGGTTCGATCTCACGACCAACAGAGCAAGAGCTAAGTCGGCCGTGACGGGCAGGTTACGCGCGCATCTGCTTCCTGGGGCATGTGCTGTGGGGAGAAAGGGGAAAGAGCGACCGCGGCAGAGAAGTGGAAATATCCAGATTATTCGAGAGTGGAATCTTTCGCGAACTTTCCAGAAACTATAGTTTGGTTATAAAAGAGAAGACGCAAGTGAACGTCAGTCAGTCCGTCAGTAAGCCAGTGTTGTTACAGGCAGTTTTGGACAGTAAGCGAGTTAGTCTTGTGTGGCAGTGAAGCCAGCTTCGAGACCAGAGCGCGACTTGAGTTGTGTCCGTAACTGTGGAGCCTGAAGCCCGGAGTTCGAGTGCAGTGGACCGCAGTTGGGGGACCTGAGTTCGAAGTGCAGCGGATCGTCTCTGAAGGTCTGGGGTTCGAGATTTCGTGAACGCGAGTGACTGAGCTAGAAGAACTAGCCAAGACAAACGAGCTGTGAACTGAGAACTGACAGTTCTGTATTGTAAATAGTGCTTTGTGAATATTAGTCATGATTAACAGTTCATTGTTGTTCGTAATAGTCCAAGTAAATTGTCATTGTCGTTTGTGGAGTGCAATAACGAACGCTGTGTTGCTGTGCGGAGAGCAAATCCCATTGTTGACGGGAGTGATATTAAATTGTAGAGAGTAATAATTATTGTTGAGATAATAAAATTATATTGTTGACTTGGAATAAAAGTTTACATTGGTGTCAGAATCGGGACATTATCGACATAATGGAGAACCTACAGCAAATACAGCAAGCCATCACGGAAATGAAAGATGAAATGAAAAACGACATAAGTGAAGTGAAAACGGAGGTGAAAAGTGACATAAGTGAAGTGAAAGGCGACATAAGCGGAGTGAAAGGTGACATAAGCGGAGTGAAAGATAACGTCACTACCCAAATTGAAAGCGTTTCGGCCCACGTAGATGGAATTGTCGCCATCGTGAAAGACGAACTTAAGGCCGATTTGGATAAACTAAACCAGAATTTTACAACTATAAACGAGACAGTAGCCGTGTTGAGACAGGATGTAGACCATTTTGACGACAAAATCCGCGATCTCGAGTGTCGTCAAGAGCAGATGAGCGAGTTGCTGGACAAGACGAGTGAGGTGATGGACAAACACGCTGAGGAAAACAAGCACATACTCGCGTTAATGGACCAACATGCTGAAGAAAACAAGCACATCCTCGCGTTGGTGGATCGCTAGCCTAGAGAACAGAAACACATAATTGCCGAGGAAGTTCAACGGGCCGTGGAAAGATCGACGCCAAAATTGAAGACCTCACATAGTGGCCCTGTGGAACCATCGCCTTCAGCCAGACATTGCAACGTCAAGACGACGAAGTTCGACGGTACGACGTCTTGGGCGATATTCCGTCGCCAGTTCGAGGCCATCGCTGAGCACAATGGGTGGACGCCGGCAGAGAAAACTACTCAGCTGCTGTCTGCGCTTCAGGGACAGGCGTCGGAGATTCTTCACAGCGTTCCAGAAGATGGGACAGCCGCTGAGATAATGGCGGCCCTGGAGGGACGTTATGGTGACCATCAACTTGCGGCAGCATTTAGGACCCAACTGAAAACGAGGGTCCAACAGTCAGGCGAGTGCCTACAAGAATTTACGATGGCGGTGGAACAACTTGCCCATAAGGCCCTCAGGGGCCTACCTAATGACTTCATCGCTGGAGAGGCGGCCTACACCTTCGGCAGCGGAGTTCGAGACCCGGAAATAAGACAACAGCTACTCCTGGCAGAGTATCGCGCCATCAACGCAGCTCTGGCGGCGGCCCTCAGGATGGAGGCGGCCAAGTCGGCGGCGGGAGTCTTAACACCGCACTGGATCAGTAGCGTCACGGCGACGGATGCTGGGGGCACCAACCGAAGCCACCCGAGCGGCAGAGACGAGGAGCGCCCACCTGCTGGTCCTGTGGCAGACCGGGACACTTGAGAAGGGACTGCGAGCGATCTGGCCGCAGGCAGGAGAGAGAGGTGGCCGACGTCGAGGAGCGCCAACAGTCAACGGAGCGGCGGAGACGACGGGCGCCCACCTGCTGGTCCTGCGGGAGACCGGGACACCTAAGGAGGGACTGCGCTCTGGCCACCGGCAGGAGAGAGAGGTGGCTGACACCGAGAGGGGCCAACAGTCACCTGAGCAACGGGGACGACGGGTGCACACCTGCTGGTCCTGTGGTAAACCTGGGCACTTCCGGAGGAGTTGCGACCGACCTGGCTACAGTCAGGAGTGAGAGGGGACCGATGCTAGGAGGAGCACGTCGGCGCCTTCATCACCGTCCCCTCGGCTCGTCCTGAAACCGGTCAACAGAAGATGCGACGATGGGCTGATTGCTGAAGGACGGATAAGAGGCCGTCCATGCAGAGTACTGGTGGGTGGACACCGGGGCGATGCTCACTATCGCCAGACCAGACGTCGTGGGTGGCCTGCCTGGGAGGACGCCGCTGCGCCAATACGAGCTACGGACTGCTTCAGGCGAGATCTTGCCCATCCAGAGAGAAGTCTTCCTGGATCTGACCTTGGGGAAAAGGAAACTGGAGATGTGGGTGTTCGTCGCCAACATCACCGAGGACGTCGTCCTGGGACTCGACGCCATGCGGTTACTCGATGCGACAGTGGACGTCCGGCGCCGTATACTCCGTCTTGGTCGGGATGAAGTGTTCCTGATGGACGCCGAAGACCAACCCGTGGCCAGCGAGCTCTCCTTGGAGGTCCAAGTGGAAAAGCAAGACGGCGCCCACGCAGTACGATTATCGCTGCCCAGCCAAGCATAGGATGGGGTGGCACCACCATAAGGAGGGAGCAGCCGGTGGACCCTAAACTTTGGACCGACTAGCGGCCTACCAAGGGACTGTACGGGGCGGCAAGTCCTAAGGAGGGAGCAATGTGACGGCCACGTGAGGTTCGATCTCACGACCAACGGAGGAAGGGCTAAGTCGTCCGTGACGGGCAGGTTGCTCGCGCATCTGCTTCCTGGGGCATGTACTGTGGGGAGAAAAGGGAAAGTGCGACCGCGGCAGAGAAGTAGAAATATCCAGATTATTCGAGAGTGGAATCTTTCGCGAACTTTCCAGAAACTATAGTTTGGTTATAAAAGAGAAGACGCAAGTGAACGTCAGTCAGTCCGTCAGTAAGCCAGTGTTGTTACAGGCAGTTTTGGACAGTAAGCGAGTTAGTCTTGTGTGGCAGTGAAGCCAGCTTCGAGACCAGAGCGCGACTTGAGTTGTGTCCGTAACTGTGGAGCCTGAAGCCCGGAGTTCGAGTGCAGTGGACCGCAGTTGGGGGACCTGAGTTCGAAGTGCAGCGGATCGTCTCTGAAGGTCTGGGGTTCGAGATTCCGTGAACGCGAGTGACTGAGCTAGAAGAACTAGCCAAGACAAACGAGCTGTGAACTGAGAACTGACAGTTCTGTATTGTAAATAGTGCTTTGTGAATATTAGTCATGATTAACAGTTCATTGTTGTTCGTAATAGTCCAAGTAAATTGTCATTGTCGTTTGTGGAGTGCAATAACGAACGCTGTGTTGCTGTGCGGAGAGCAAATCCCTTTGTTGACGGGAGTGATATTAAATTGTAGAGAGTAATAATTATTGTTGAGATAATAAAATTACATTCTTGTGTTGGAATAAAAATTTACAATATTAAAGTACTTGTAAATAAGTGAAGTTGCGCTTAGTAAACAGGTGAAGCGCGGCTTCACGAGCTTCACCCGAAAAACCGCCCCTGATATGTTGCACAGTGATCTTTTAAAATAAGTGAAAGTGTCCCAGCAAGAAAGAAAATTGAATACTCCCAGAATATTATTAATCAGAGCGAGAAAATGATGAACAGTTTAAAGGATAATTATGTAAAAACAAGAAAGGGGATCATTTTTCGTCTGTTACAGTCGCAGCGAATGCAGTACTGTATATCACCTTTAAATAAATCTCGTATCGAAACTCTTTTGTAAATACATGAAAAATTCCTGATTAATACATATTAATGCGAAACATTATCAATAAGATATTACTGTGTAAAAACAAAATTGCATGACTTAGCTATGTACGCTGAGTAAAGATGCCAGTAATTATATTTAGAAAAATTGTTCCATTTCATTGGTTAGGGATGTGCTATATAGTAATACAACAGTATCATCTTTCTTAGATTACACTGTTTTGTAATTAATATTAGGTATAATACAAAGAGGAAATTTAATTAATGTACTCTAATCTGTTTTTTTTTTCGATCATTTTCTCCTGATTTTCGTCAGTAAGTCGTGGCAACACTGGTTATCGCTAATAAAATTGTGGTTCATTTTAATTTTAACTTTCAACTGGAGCGGTAAACAATTGGTACATAACTGGATCAGATGCGTCCCAGTAACTGCCCCGTCTTATCCTTTTGAAGGCTATTGATTCAAGTACCGTATATCGAAAGTACGTTTTTGAAGGATGGATATATTATACTATATCCGCTTAGAGAACGACTCTGACACACTGCCATCGTGAGGCCGTAAGGTAGACCACGTGACTCGCTTAACAGCTGATCGCGAAGGGCGGCCTTTCAACCATAAGAATTAGTTAGATTGCATGAATAATAACATCATATTTCTCCGAAATGTAGTGTAATTGCATCAGTAAAATTTGAAACCGTGATTGTGAGACATTTGAGACATAATTCACTTGCAACTTAATGTATAATATTATTTTTGGTATGAAAATTACGTTGTTGCAGGCAAAGTTCGTACATATGTGTAATACCTGCCTGTATTTCGATTAAATATTGCGTCCTTTATGTGGTTAAGTGAATTTTTGTGTAATAATAAACACGTGAAAGTGAAACATTGACTGGCATGTAAAGTAAGTTGTGATTAGGCGTAAGTGCAGCGTTACTGATTGTACTCGTGTCTAATCCATTGTTGTTATTTTACCGTATTTGTTTTATTAAATTTAAATTATTGTGCCCTTTTTATATGTGAATAACCTGCATTGTAAATAATACGACGTTTCATAATATACACAATTTGAACTAAAAACGAGCTACTGTACATATAGTATATTACGAAAAATTATACCGTATAGTTTTCATTACTGTTACAATACCTAATATTGTAATTAATTGAAATAAAGCATGCACGCTTCATTACGAAATTATTGCACATTCTTTTATGCACAATTAAATAATTTTCAGTTGCATCGCAAGCATATTTTGATGTGTCGAAATTATAGGTTATGTTTACTCTATTAGTACTTACCTTATTTGTATATTCGCAATTATGCATTACAATTAAGCATAACGCTACATACAACTTGTAAATACAATTTGTCTACACTTCAATTGTATTTATTCGTTTCATACGGTATTTCAATCTGAAGTCTGATTAGTTCAGTATGTTACTAGGGCTAAACTAGGGCTGGGGTACTGTAGTTCCCTTCGTACTCGTACACCTTGCATATACGCAGTGGCGGCCCGTGCCTTTCTTGGATGGGTGTTCACAAAAAATGAGTAATAAACACACTGATAAATTGTCGTATAGCTGAGTCACGCGTCAGAGATAAACGTTTTCTAATATGCATGCACCATATCTACGCATATAAAACCAAAAATTAAAACCATTAGGCCTAAACAATAGTAGAGTAAAATTAATTCATAGGACTCACCTTCACTGCTGTTGTAGATGGTGTTGAAGATCTGGATTTATTTGTAGAGAAACTCCATGCGCCTAGTTTTGAGAGATGCAAACTTATCAATAACTTTATTATTGAAGTCTCTAATGTTGTTAACAAGTTTTTTTTCTACTACCAACATAGCCAATGCACTTAACCGGTCTTCTGTCATGGTGTTACGGAGGAATGTTTTAATCCTCTTCAGAGTCGAAAAACACCTCTCTGGTTCAGATGAGGTCATCGGTGTTGTGACAATTATCCTAAGCAATTCACTCAGCTGATGGAAAGTATCTTCATGTAAATTATTTTCTATTAAAATTTGTAGCATGGCTACTGCTCCATCAGCATTGTGAAAGTCACTTCTCCCATAAAGGACTTCCAGCTCAGTCCTAAGTTGAGACTTTACTAGAGACGGGTACGTTATGACGGCTTCTTCCAGTTCTTTATCAGGAAATGATTTAAAAAATGAAGGAAACAAGTTGACATCCACTAATCTAGATCAAACCAAGTGGTTAGTGACGGCAAAGCGGTCATTTATGTGAGAGATGATGGCATCGCAAACCTCCTTTGCCTCCGAAGTTCGATGCTCTTCTCTTCTTCTTTTTCGTAGTGGAACATGTAATGATTCTAGAATTCCTTCTTCCATGGAATCAACACTAACGTTTCTAATAATTTTCACCGTCGTTTGGAATGATGTTAAACGATGTTTGGCCTTAATGGCATCGATGTTTCGTTGTTGCAACATCTTAAACAAAATATCCGCGTGAGGCATAATGCGGTGAAAAAATTCTAACCAGAATAAAAAATTTACATCTTCTAAAAGTGCCAAAAGACCAGTCGGTTCTCGACGAATAGTGTGGTCAGTATTTTGTATGTGTGAAATTTTATCCAAACATTCTATTAGAGCCTCCTTATTTTCATATATTGCATTTATTGTTCTGATATTGAACATCCAGCGCGTTTCAGCAAGCCTCGGAAGTCGCTGTTGAACAATATCGTCAAGCACTTTCATTCTCAAAGAGGATCTAGAAAAAAATGCTGGAAAGCCGGAAAGATTTGAGAAGAAAATCCTGACAGAACTATTAATGGATGAAGCTTTCTGCAAGACTAGATTAAACTGATGTGCGTAACAATGGATATAATATTCTGAGGATAGATAAGTTTTACTCTGGCTTGTACGCCGTTAGCTGCACCACTCATCACCGCTGCACCATCATAACACTGCGGTATCAGCTTGTGTGGTTGGTTACCTATATGTTTTGTCAGCTCTCTGATGATAACTTCTGACAAAGCCTCTGCACTTTGGCCATCGGGATTAAAAAAAAAAAACAGAATCTTTCTACTGGATGCCCACCAACTTCATAACGGTAAATTATTACCATTTGTTGAAGTGTTGTGACGTCAGTCGTTTCATCGGCCATTACTGCCAAATAATTGGCTTTTTTATTTCCTCAGAAATATAATCCCTACAGACTTCTAACATGCTGTCTAGAATCTCATTTTGAACAGTTTTTGAAGTTCCTTTAAACACTTTTGCACTGTCAAGATGTTCCTTCATTGCTGCATCGATCGAACTAACAAAATTGACAAGTCCCCTGAACACCCCCGGATTATCTGAACTTTCACTTTCATCGTGACCTCTCAGAGCCATCAAACACCCCACAGAACATAATACAATCGATTAATCTAGAAAGAATATGTCTGTTTTTCTCTACCTGTTCATTGTGCTTTCTAACTGATAGCCTATAAGCACTATCTAATTGATCTTGGATATTCGAACGTCCTAACAATGATAATTCAATGCATGCGTTTTATGTGCGTGTGTACTTTCATGTTTTCTTGTCATAGAACTTATATGACTAATGTCCCTAAAACCTGTTTTTGTCCATGCGTTTGATTCCTTGCTGAATATCAGGCAGGGAAAACAAAACAAAGCATTTCTAGCAGAGCATCCGCACAACCACCTATAGTTATTATACGTAGATATATTGAATTTTCTACGATATTCCCGTTTTTTTCACATTTTGTTACTTGCTCTATTGTTAGTTCTGGCCGATCAGGACCTAATCTTTTAGCTGCTAATTTATCATCATAAGAGAGCGAGTCTTTGCTTAATAGCGACTGAACGGAATTCATTGTTAAAGAGAAACTGTACACAATGTACAGTTCCCAATCAGTGATCACTAAAAATAATTAATCACAGTCTAACACAGTCTTATACACTATTATACAACTTCTAACGAAATCACATTAAAGCTATATTCTGCTCAACGCACTTATACTATGGTCTATAAATAATTTTGTACGAAACCACAATAATTTAACACACTCACAATTTCACACACGTTCGTCTCCAAACTTCGAGTGCTACTGTTTCAGCTTTCAATACGCACCAATGCAACTTGTATTTTCCTTACTTTGCTGAACAAAAGACAACAGAATCAGCCCCCGCGCGTAACGGTATTTTGAAAAGAAAGAGTAAAGAGAGAAAACGAGGAAAGAGGGAGAAAGGAACAGGATGCCAGACCCAAGTGAGATGGAGCATCTCTCTTTCTCTGTCACTAGCACGTTAAGATTTGTGCGAGCCAGAGCTGTTGTAACCATTGCAACAAACTACAAAATATTCCCGCCTCATGCTATTTCACCCTGCTACAGAAAAATTGTGCGAACTGCGAGCTGTTGTCAACCTGTCCAATGGAAATTTAAAGACACACGAACGGGACATTCTCTCGAGACTAAAAATGTAGGAATGTCATTGCGTATTGGAAAGTAATAGATGTAATAATATTAATAAAGTAATACGTATGGTTATTGTTGGTTTTTAAGGTATTCACGTGCTCCTGTGCTCATATAGAGGAACCGCCGCTGCATATACGAATTAGTTTGTTTAGTTTAGGTTTTTATTATGCTTTGCGTATAGGATCAAATGCATCTCCACAAAAAATAAATTCAACTGTTTTCACTTCAGAAATTACCGGAACTACCTCAGCGCTAGTTTCCGTTATAGTCAGCGACATATGCAATGAAAGGGAGAAAGAAACTAGCCACTCTACCCCATTATTTCTTGGCTTAGTTGCTTTATGAGTGCTACCTTATTGGCCTTCGGACACTTGGCTAAACGATAGCTGTACTGCAATAAGGCAACCCCTAAGCAACTAGCGGTCTTACTAATAAAAACTCTATATACAGATGTTTAAGTGTCTTATACTTATACAATGAGTAGCTCGTTTATAAGTCGTGTGTGAATTTCTTACTAATAATCACTACATACGTCGTGTATAACAGTATAACCAGAGCGGGTAGAAGAGAAAGTGACGATACTTCCACTAGTCCAGCGGTTCGTCGCAGAGCGGCGCTCGCTCTGTTTTCTGTTCTCAGTTTCAGGAGCGCTATTCGAGTCAATGCAGATATTTTAAAAATACCCACTAGATAAAAGTATATTATAGTTTATCACAATATTTTACTTATTTAAAAAATGTAATACTACTACATTAACTACTCTTGAGTTATATCATACACTCCTGAATCGTAAATATGAGTATAATAATCAACAGTAAACTGGAACATTCTGCCAGCTTCAGAGAGAAGAACGCAAAAAAAAGTACAGCTTCGCAAAACTGAACATTTTTGTGTTGTAAGTATATTTTGACACAATATTATAGTTTTCGATGTACAAGAAAGTATAGTATAATATATCAAATGGGACATTATATTTTCACCAATACTTTTTTACTACTGCTTTCTAATGCAGTGGAAGAGAAGGCCTCATGGCCTTAACTCTGCCAGGCAAAATAAACCCACTACTACTACTACTACTACTACTACTACTACTACTACTACTACTACTACTACTACTACTACTACTACTACTACTACTACCTATTAGTTTCAGTTGTATCTGGTTTATTCGCAACCCTAAGGGGAAAAATAAATATTACTTGAAACTCAGACTTACAAATCAAGCTTCGATATTATATCTATGCAAATGCAGGTTTTGAACTTTTGAGATACCATATCTAAGTTTTTTTTATAAATGAAAGTAATTTAATAGCATTACGTTAACTATGTAATTTTATGCCACTTATTAGAGAATATTAAATTAACTATGTTTGCTTTATTACATCCTCATATGTTTGATTAGAAACATCTTGTGTTGTGGAATGTAATAAACAAACTTAATATAATTACAAACCAGATTAAACTGTAGGCCTACATATAAAGCAAAATTATACTTGTTGGGTTACTAAAATAAGTTCTACGTTAATTACAACTAAAGTGTTATTAAAAATAAAATACTAATTTTATTAAACATGTACCTTTAATGAAGCAGAAACTAGATGCTTGCGACTTTTGAGAGCTTGCGGGATGATTTCGCCATTTTTGATGACAAGTTCCTTCCGAATTTCCATGACAAGTTCCTTCCGAATTTCCTTGGCCCGGAAAAAGAAGCGACACTTCAAATAATGGAAAATAATTTTAGGAACTATTTCCATGGCATGTTCTTCATTGCATCCTAGCGTTGGCACATGAAGTTTGTACTCGATAAGGCTGTCTAGCGTATCATAAAAAATATCACCCCACAAACTATTATTTGACGCTATCTTGACACCAACTGTTGTCTCAGCATTAAAACATTCATAACACATTCAGAAGGATGCATTAGAAAAGAGTTCGAGCTTCCATAATCTTTAATTTTAGTGAAAGCGGACACATTCTGTTCTCTTAGTGATGCACTGCGAAGCTTATTTACGCAGAACACACAGTCAGTAAATCTGCATGCTTTATTGACGATATAACCAGCTAAATAATACACAAGGCATTCTTTTGCTAACTTGTCACTCTGTGTAAGAGAAGGCAGATTACTTTCCCAATCGTACATTTCAATTGGATTATCATCAACCACCAACTTATCACTGATTTTCTTCAAGGCGGCGACTTTACGCTCCTTATTTGTTTCTTCTGTAGCTCTCGCAAGGGTGCGCATTTGATTCAACAAAACAACAGGAGGAGGGAGTCTTTGAGTTTAGTGCGTCTGCAAGGTCATTCATTTGCCTTGTGAATTCTTCTGTACTTTCACTTCCCTCAAACCCATCACAATTTATGGCCCTAAAAATTGTATGGACTTTGCCATGCTCGCACTAAACAGCTGGAATGCTAGTCTTGCGTTCATTCGCTGGAAGGAAGTAGGGTCAATGTGACTAGATGTAATTTTGGGGCGTGACCTAAGCCCTGAAAATTCAGGAGATGTGTCTTTAAAATATACCCGTCTATAAACATCAAAGTTTATGTCCTGGTTACTAAATTGTACTACATCCTTGTCATGAAAGTTATTTCAGATACATTTTAAAATATGTACCGCATCAGAAAACGCCCATAATTTCCTTTTCTGGTCTACGGGGTTAGGGAGAGAACAATTAACTTTTCCATTTTTTCCAGATATGCCAAGACATTTCCAAGCGGCTTTGTTTGTCTGACTCCCATCAGATTTGATTCCAATCACCTTGACACCAGCTCGTTCAAGCTCAATAATTACTTGCAAAATTATTTTTGGCAATGTGTCTCCAGGTGTAGCATTTCTACTCGCGTATACTGCAACAGGTTGCACCCAGTTGTGGAGTAATGGCACATACATGCATACAAGCGCATGATTAGCTAAGGTGTTCTTCTGATTTTCGGGTGTCACGTCTCCCAAGTTAACAAACCCTTCCACCTTAAGTGAAATACTATTAAACGCTACCTCCTCGCGTAACTTCACCTCATCATAAATTAAGATTCCCATTTTTTTGTTTTCGTCAGTTCCATCAGCGAAATGCTTTTGTAATGCGATAACTGCCTGCCTATTTACACCATATGAACATTTCATGCCTTTTAAGAGGCGCCTTAAATAATCTTCTGAAGGAAGTGGTAAAAGTTCGTGGTTCAAACAATGCCTATATCTTTTTGGGCATTTTATTTTGAACAATAAACTTTCCAGAAGAAATTCATTGTCATAACGCATGCCTCTTGCATCCTTGACCTGGCACTTCTTTACCATGGTATCAATTATTAATTTTTGTTTCTTGCTCAGGAACTTGCAATTGCATTTACATTCCGCTTTACTTTTCTTAATTTCATTAACTTCCTTCTCTAAGAGAGTTATTTTAGCCTTCGCTCCACTAAATTCATTTTTAATTCTAGTTAAATTTCTATTGGCTGTTTTCAGTTTTCTACTTAATACAATAATTTTCTGTTTTAAATGTTCGCAATTATTGTCGGAAACATGAATGTTTATAATTCATCAGGACTTGTCATTGTTGAAGTTTGGGCGTTATTGTTACTTACAGGTGAGGGCACATTTCTATGAGAAGGGATTGATGTTCTTTTGGTTGGGGATTTCCTCTTCTTTTCGTTTTTTGTAAGATATCGAGGTAAGTTAGGGAAAATATGTGGTATTGCATCGGGTATTAGTCGCCAGTTTTTCCGTGGAAGTTCTACCGCCTTGCCATCGATAATAAACTTGTCGGCTTTTACGATCAAATCCTCAGAAAAATGTATATCACAGACATAGGAACGAGCATGCAGTTTTCTGTCTTTTCGTGGAATTGCTTTACACCACTTCTGAAAAACAGCCTTGTCTTTGGGAGGAAAAAAGAAACGTCTTACCTCCTTACAGCTTTTATAACCGGATTTACACCCGGGAACAAAACAACAAGGCATATTTCTACTCCGTTACTCACTCACTCACTAATCACTCACATAAACGGCACAATAAAGATCACTCGAATACAAGAAATGTCTCTTTAACTTCGCAGCACAACTGGTTCTATCGGCTCTGTCCACAGTAAGAAGAGGAAAACTGAGATCTTAAGCAGACCGTCACGCCTAAGTTTCGCTCAGTTGCCGCGGCCACAGCAGAGGGTTTAAAAGTCCCATTAGACTCTAGCAGAGTTACCACACTTTCTCTTCTACCCGCTCTGGTATAACTGTTACACAGCTACGTCATAGTTTCGTCATTACTTCGTTACGAAAGGTAATAGAATATCTGAGGTTCTCTATTGCATCCGGTAAAGCGCTGTAGTGTGGCGTGTTAAATATCGATAGTACAATTGGCTCTAATCGATTACCACACTACATTTTGGTCAAAGAGTACAAGCTACAGCAAAATTATTCTAATAATTCTACGATCTTTGGTTTGTTCTTCTGTGGCTACAAGGTAAACATCATCATAAAACAACGAGTTAGAAAGAGAAGACTATAGAGTGGCCATGTTGTCCTGTACAGCGCTCTTTGCGGTGCCACCGCGAAACACGGCCGATCTGAGCTGCTTACAATGTTGTATAACGGAGGTAAGAAGTACAAAAAAAAAAACGAAGAAAAAACAAGCCTGTTGTGTGTGCTGCACATAACTGCAATGTCAAAAGAAAAAAGACAACTGATATATCATATTTCATGTTAATTTTATGAAGTTAAGTTCATAGTTTTGTTAATTAGCAGCATTTTTTTCATGCATAAATGTGTAACAACGCCCGGCATAAACAAAATAAATGGTTCACTGGTAATGTACTTCAACCAAATACGGATAAAACCACTACAATTCCGGTTCAGACCCAGTGAAAAACAAATAGCAATACAATTTTAAAATTGTTTTTCGACACCGGCATCCTTTATTTCTGCTCCTTCTGTCCTTACTGCTTATAGAAGAAGACGATGAGCTGTAGCTTATAAAAGGTAGGCCTATTTCGAACACAAACGATTAATCAAATAAATGGTTCACTAGTAGTAAAGTTAAACTACATGCGGATAAAACCACTACAATTCCGTTTCAAACCCAGTAATAGCAATCAAATATTAAAATTGTATTTCGACACTCGTATCTAAAATAACGCAAAACTCTGGGGTAGATCGTATTGTTATTAGTATCTTGACTGGAAAGACATGAAAGAACATAATTGAGCACCCACGTGCAATAATGGGGTAAGTATGAATATATTTCGTAATTACTTTCCCCATTATTTTACGTGGGTGCTTAATTATACACTAATAACAATAATAATAATAATGATAATAATAATCTGTGGTGCCACAGCCCTTGAAAGGCTCACATTCACATTTCGATAATTATACTCTACTGTAACGCAAAAAAAAAAAAAAAAAAAAAAAAAAAAAAAAAAAACTGAAAGCGTGTTTGGTCATGTATTACCCAAGTTACAAGCTTGAAGGTAAAGGTTGTTTACTACAGTTAGGGCCTACTTTCATTCTGTATCTTATGGTATAATAAATAGTTTTGCAACGTGTAAAGACTGGGAAAACAATTTAATAAAATCACCCGAATCATACTCGTTCATTTTATAGGCAATCTTGCAGGTCGCATTTAAAAGAACCTAGGAATATTAACATTTTCTTCAGTATATTTGCTAGGACTTCTTGTCATACTACATGACAATTTTGCTTAGGTTATTCTTTTAAGCATTCCTTCTAGGAATAGCTCAAGTGTTTTACATTTAGCGTACCTACATAAGTTTAGATTAAGTTCCTAGCTCGTATTTGACGAAATAATAGGTTTTTCCACTTCAGTTTAACTGATTTATGCAAGCGAAATTTTAAAAGCTGACGATTCTAATGTCACTTATCGCCACGCCCACTTTGTTTTGGGCGCGTAAGTTCATGGCGGACGGTCGTTCAATTTTCTTCAAACATGGCGGCGCAATGACCAATCTATATCTTTCTCTTTCTACCTCGATACGAACAGCTGTTAGAGGGGCGGCCATTTTTTTCGCTATATACAACGCTTAAAAAATTGGTTTCGTGTATATAACTACTGCAAAGCAATTCCCATTGTATAGTTACAGCCTGTTTATACGTCCACATCTTATTCACGTTTTATTAGTAACGTTTTCTGCCTCAACTCTGCATAAGTATCGTATAAAAACTATACACGGTTTATTAGTAAGACTGTAGATGTACAAGTTTATGTTATCATGTCGAATGTGATTATTCAAATTACACACCACTGCATTAATATATGTATAAATATATTGCAGAATAATTATTTTAGAGTGAAAGCAAGCATTTACGTTAAGAAATCTTCACACAAATTAGTTATAGGCACTGACAAAACATTTCCGGAAAAAGATCAGGAATGCTTTATGTATTTTGTTAAATTAAGAAGTAGTTATATAAAATAATTCTTTCTAATTTTGATTTTCTCCAATGTCCTGTCATTCCATAGCTACGTTATGATGCCATATAGAAATTATAGGGTATGTTTACTGTATTTACCTTATATTCCTACATTCACAATTATACATTATAATTAAGCATAATGTCATGTATGATACTTCCGCACGTTCAATTTGTATTTTAATTAATTTATTTATTTATTACGATACTGGGTTGTACTGAATTATATTTATCGACTATCTACGAGGGGAAGTAATATAACCGTATGTACATTTCATAGGAGGGACTGTGGTGAATTTTCTACCTACGAGTAAGGAAGGTAACCGTGTTCTGAAGTTTATCCTAAATATATTCTTATTTATTCATCATCATCATCATCATCATCATCATCTGCTTTCACGGATTAGGTCTTCGCCTGTTCCGATCTAACATCTGTTCAGTCCAGAGTTTTTTTGGTCTTCCTATTGTTCTTCTTCCTCTAGGTCTATATGTCATTGCCATCTTCGGTATTCTGTCTTCTGTCATTCTCCCTAGATGTTCCACCCAATTATTTCTATGTTTTTCTATTTGCTGCAGTAGTGGTTGTACTTTTAGTTCCTCTCTAATCTTCTCATTTCTAATCAGTGGCGATTTCTCTTAAGGGGCACAGGAGCAGTGCACCACCTCTTCAAATAACACATGTTTTTAAATTTATATCAATGAGCTGCATAAGACTATGTGAGCAACATAATTCTTTATTATAATACTGTGTAAAAATGACACTGCATGTATTACTGTTCTTGTTGACGCCTGGGACACCGCTCGACACTTGCGGCACACTATTCCATTCGAGCATGCGTAGTAGTACTGTTTCACTGGCAGGCTTTGGAGCATGGTAGGGAGGCAGTACAGTGTGCGTAGGAGGGGTTAGGAGCACTTTCAGATGTGTTCTCAAGCTCGTTCCATCATAAATGTTACAATGAATAGCGTGCAAAATCTTTCAAATGTATAATTTTGTATAAGACCTTTACACGAATAGATCAAAATAAAGAAGATGGGTAGACCTACACATCAATTAAAATTATAAGTGACGAAGGACAGTAATAGAGAAGTGACAAGAAAATTCAACATTCGGACTTACGAAAAATGCATTATGCGGCTGCAATATAAAAGACGCTTTATTTTGTTTCCTTGCCTATTTTATTCGACGGCGAACATTTATTGACAAAAATAAGTACGTTTTATGAATATTATTTATTTTTCTGTTTGAATTTAGGACTGTGCGTAGTAACTAAACAATTTTGATTATCCTTCTGCAGATATGATTGATTTGAAGCACATGAGTGAAAGAATTAAAAAACACAATTCTTCAGCTGCACACATCAACAATAATGTTAAATTAGCAGTGTTGGGTCAAACAAACATACAGACACAATTGGATTCAATTGGATTGTTGCACTTCACAATGATAACGTTACCAAGAACAGATATGTGCGTGCGGTTTTGTGGAGCTTTTGAGTTGGCTTTAAGAGGTGACGAAGATGGAAACTCATCTTTAAACGCTAGTATTTTTCATGGCCTCATCAATTTCAGTTCTGAATTAGACATATACTCTTAAGGAACATTTGGAAAGAAGAACAGTGTTTAAGAGCACATCAAACACTATACAGAAAGAAAGTCCTTCAAGCCATTTTGATGTATGCCATGATGAGATTTCAAAGAAATAAAGAAAGCTGCTGACTTTTTAGCAGTTAAGGCTGGTGAAACGACACACGTTTCGAATGCTTGTGAACGTGTGAACTCTGTTATAAAACACAATATAGCGAAAACAATATTATTTACGGTGTGCTGCAATAGAAATTGAACACTTTACTTTGCTATTACTGGACCTACATAGGAAACTGATTAACTGCAATTTCTTGACTAACGAAATTATGTAAATCTATACCTACGTAGCATTTGTTAATAGTTATGTATAAGTTAGTACCTATAATAATAATAATAATAATAATAATAATAATAATAATAATAATAATATTAATAATAATGAATATTTGTGCACCACCAAGATTATTTATCACCACACGCCACTGTTTCTAATATGTTCTCGTGTAAAACCTTTCACAGCCCGTAGGGAGCTCATTTCAGCCGCCTGAATTTTCCCCTTTCCTTTTTCCTTCAGGACCCAGGCCTCACTTCCATACATCACTACTGGTAGTGCCAACGTTGTGTAAAATCTTAGCTGCGTGTCTTTTCTTACTTTATTCCTCAATGATCGTCTTATTGTTCCACAAACATGTTGAAATGTTTGTGTTTTCTTATTATTTTATGTCTTCCTCTTCTTCATAAGTTACATTACAGCCTAAATATTGGAAGTGTGAAACCTGTTCTATCACTTTGTTTTCTATTACTATTTTTGTCCTTACTGAGTTCCTTCCCTGGAACGCCATTACTTTAGTTTTAGATTTTGATATTATCATAGTATAATTCTTACATATTTCGTTTAGTTGATAAACTTCTTTTTGGTAGCCTGTCCTCTCTGTCAAAAATTAAAATTATATAATCTGCAAAACATAATGCGTTCAGTATTTTGTTTCGTCCAATTCTAAAACCCCCATATACTACTTGTTTCCATTCATCAAGAATGTCGTCCAAATATATAAATATATATATTAAAAAGCGTTGGGGATAGGCTACACCCCTGTTTTAAACCACAGTTCGTTCTAATCTCGTCTGTCAACTTTCCATTTATTTCGATTACCATTTTTGTATCTTCATATAAACTTTGAATAGTTTTTATTTAATGTATCGGATATCCTCTTTTTTGCATTATCCTCCAAAGTAAGGGGCGATCTACTTTATCAAAGTCTTCACTAATTTGTACATTACTCAGCACCTTCAATCTTGAGTTAATATATCTAGCATACATCTTTTACATAATATTCAATAAGCTTATTCCTCTATAGGCACCGTGCATGGGTCTGGAAATCGTACTGGTGGCGCCGCGCAGTGTCTCAATTCGTAATTAACTACAGGCTAGCATTCATTCACTAGTCATGTGTGATATAGAAATTACATGCGGCTTTCTGCCGATAAAAAGCTGTAATATTAGTAAGAATGGGTTCGTTCATTCATAGTGTTCTGACCAAGGGCAGGTCTTTCACTGCAAACCCAGAATTCTACAGTCTTTAATTATTTAATAGACGCAGTCGAAAGTTCAGTAGGCCCTACTACTAGAGGAGTGTAAAAATGTAACTACAGAGTTCCTGAAATATCAGTGTAGTCGTTCGGCATTTAAATTAGATTTCAGACCATTGAATGAGGGAGGAATAGTCGTATTACGAAAACAATGATATATGTATGATGTCATGACGTGTGTAATATTTATATGTGTATAATATCTCTACAAATTACGTATTATAATGTGTTTTCTAAAAGTAGTAATTTTTATGTTATGTTTTATTTAACGACGCTCAAAACTGCCGAGTAGTTTCGACTTCTTCAGCTGTTAATCTGTTATCATGCAGATACGGTGAAGTAACAACAATGATCACTTTATCGGAGAGGTTTGTTTTTATTGCGGGAAAACCTGACTTCATCACCACCTTCTAATAGAGTAAATAATCCGCAATCTGCTGTTATGAATGTGTCACTCGATCTGCCACCGTAGCATTTAGATTTGAAGGCCACCATTTGTTCCACGTTACGTGGCTGTTCCACTTTAACTTCAGTACAATCAGTTGTCACTCTGCATTTTGGGTAGTCTACTTTCTTTGCAATATTGCGGGCATTGTTTCCTGAATACTTTTTCTGCTAGGCCAAAACACAAAACTACAGTAACAAACAGCAATAAAGTGGTGGTAAAAATACATCATAATTATAGTTGTACGATGACCTCCGAACATCACCGTCATCTCAGAATACGGCAATCCAGTTTTTAATTTAATGTGAAAATATGAGTAGACTATTTTCTTCACTAATCTTACTATATGATTGTGTTTCAATTGGCAGCAATTTTAACAATATATTCAAAACCACAAATGTCACTCCCATTAAGTCTGGTAGATCTGTCTTATCTCTTTTTGAAGAATAATCTTGGAAACCTTGCATTTCATTAAACATATCATCTGTTCCTGAACTCTTGTCATAACATTTTTCTTATGTGACTTCAGTTCGGGATGTAATGGAATAGCCACTTGAGTAGAGAATTCTCACAATTCAATTGTGAAAGAAAAGCCAAAATCACTAAGATTGGTTTCATTTACTTCTTCCTACGGCTGACTACTTCATTTTTCGAAATAACACTTGTTGAGCATTCACCTTCCGTAATACTTAAATGTTCATCTTTTCTTCTTCTTTTTGCGTCTCTTTCATATCTTTTCTAAGCTAGTTGAGATGAAGCAACTTTTTCTTGTAATCTTGTGGAAAAATACTGGGAACGATATGCTGGTTTTGCAAGTGTCCTGATCTCGTTCTCTCTTGTTGTGGGTGTTGGTTCCCAAGGTGAACCATCAGCACTTGAAGTCAAGAATTAAATGTCGATATGAATACATTTAAAAATAAATATATATATATATATATATATATATATATATATATATATATATATATTTTATTGTTTCTAATATTATACATAATATATGTAAAGAGCTCGGTAATTATGTACTATGTTTTTTTAATATAGTAGCACATACAGCATTGAAATTTAAATTATAAATTCCCGTCATTGTTGACTTAATGGTTATAATGTATAATAATATAACATATAGATTCTATTTTTACATTAGTATATAATAATACTATGATTATTTACAAGCAGTGTAGCCTACTTACTTTCGTCTGCGTACTGCTTGGATCCACAATTAACATTGTTCCGCTTCAATTTTCTGTTTTGGGAATGAATATTCCTATAAGCATTACTGCACCAAAGAACACAGCAATTTGTGTTACCTTTCCGCTTTTTAGGATTATCCATATTTCTAATCATTTAACCTGAGACGTTAAACTGCATTCATACGTTTCAAGCATAACTCTATCGCTGCTGTCCTGCAGTTAGTAACAACAGTCGCCGCCAGAGGAGCTTGCACGGTGCCTATAGTTCTTACACTCATTTTGCCCTTTTTTTAAATAATGAGATAGTTTTTGCAACTTTTCATTCTCTTGGAATTTTCTTCCTTCTCCAATACATATTTAACTAGTGTAATAATCGTAAGTGTAATATTAGTCCACCATATTTAATTAATGTAATATTATCTGCGCCTGGAGCCTTTCTATTTTTCATTTTCTTTTTGGATTCTTGCAGTTCTCCAAAAGTTCTTCCTGTTCTTCACTCTGTATATTCTCTACTTTATTATCCCATAATAGTTTATTGTAATAACTTATCCATTCATCTTCCGTTATACATGATACCTTAGCCTTATCCCGTTCTGTTGATTTAAGGTGCCTCATTACCTTCCATGCAATATTTTGTTTTCCATAAATATCATGCTCTATTGTTGCCAGAAATCTGTTCCAAGATTCCATGTGAATATCTTTTATTTTTGCTTTTGCTACATTTCTTTTTAATTTATAATTTTCTCTATTTTCATCGTTGTTTATATATATTTTAAATATGCTTCTTTTTGTATTTTACTGCTGCCTGCACTTCTTCATTCCAGTACCTAGGGCCTTTTGTTTTCCCTCTTTTCTTTTTATAACCTAGAACTTCTTTTGCTTTCTCCATATTATACTTTTTATACTTTGATATTCTTCTTCTAATTTGTCATCCATTTTAGCCTTCATTAAATACTATGTCATCCTATATTGAAACAGATCTCTTATACTCATATCTTCTAGTAATTGCGTATTGAATATTTTCTCCTGTACATTCTCCGTTTTCTCAGTTTTGTTTATCTTTGTGTTCTTCCATTTCGCCAAAATGTATATTTCTGAAATCACAAGGTAATGGTCCGTATACAATTCCGCTCCTCTACAAACTGTTGTATCTTTAATGCAATTTTTTAGTCTATCATTTACTATTACATAATCTATTAGTGATTTATACCCTCTAGCAATGCATGTATATTTATTTCTCTTTTTTTTGAAGAACGTATTAGTTTTCTTTAGTCCATTAAATGTTGCAAAATTTCTCAAAATCTTTCCATTCTCATTTACATTTTCCTCTCCATATATACCACATACATTTTAATTGGGGATTTTCCGACTCTTGCATTCAGATCTCCCGCTATCATTATATGGTCCATATTATTGTATTTATCAATAACCTTTTGTAATACTGTATATTATAAAACTGTTCTGTTTCTTCCCTTTTACCTTCTTCCGGAGCATATACCCCAATAATTAACAAGTTTCCTATTTCTATTTTAAGTCTTACGTTCATTATCCTTTCATTTATTAACTCGTAGCTTTTTATTTTATTTTTCCATATTTTGTCAACCCATATTGCTACTCCCTTAGCTGCCCTTGTCTTTTTCCACTCCAGAGTAGATCATTACATAATCATTTACATCTTTTGTGCCCCTTAATTTCTTCTTTGTTTCTGTAGTCACGGCTATATTAATATTTATTTCTTTTAATTCTGTAGTTAATTCCTCTTCTTTATTACTTAAACCTCTGACATTCCAGGTTCCAATTTTTAGCTTTTTTTTTTCGTCCTAGTCGTTTGTCCTTTTTACGTAATCCGAGTCGTCGTCTTGTAAGTCCGTCCGGCTTAATTATGTGAGATTTCTGAGAAAGGTCTTTTTACATGGTGAGTTTCCAGCCCGACGCATAACCCCCAACCTGGAGAACCAGGGGTTTTCTGTTGGAGTCTCTTTCCCTTAGAAGTTTACCTTCTCCATGGCTAACGAGAGTCCTCTTTCCGGGTTTATTTTCGGAGTTTTTATTCTCCTACACCCTTGCCAATACTCAGACATTGGGTCATGTGTGTTGGGGCAGTATATCGACAGCCATGTCTAGATCCGCCGTGTTCTGCTAAAGCAGGGCCACCTCTTCCAGATTGTGGTTCTTCACCACGCACGGATGGTCTTGGTCACAGCTTCATCAGGGATAAATATCTTGCATATTCCCTCCACTTACCTCTGGGTGGATGAGGACCAGTGCAGGGTCTATCCCTAGCAAAGGTACTACCTCTATACTCCCCTTGGCCCTTTCTTCTTTATTAAATCTCAAATTAGCTTTCGCTCTCAACTTAAAATGTTCATGCAAATAGGTTATGTTAACATGGTGAATTCTCTTCACATAAAAATAACACAGATTTATAATTATTTCTGCAACATATTATGCAACAAATAAATGAAACTTATGCACACATTACATTAAATAAAATTTAATTGTATTATTTATTTGTTCCCTCCTATACTGGGTTGTATTGAATTGTACTGATCTAACCTACCAGAGGAAATAACACAAAACCGTACGTACATTAATTTCATAGGAGGGACTGTGGTAAATTTTCTACCTGCAAGTAAGGAGGGTAGCTGTGCTAAATTAGAACCACAATATAAATAATTGAGGAGCGTTTTTTCAAAAGTTGATAGATGCAGAAATTTTCGAAAGTGAGTTACATATGGATATCGTATGTTTTCTACCTCCGGAATCGATCTATGAAATCAGATTTACCAACACTTGATTCATACCGTATGTAGAGACTACCAAACCTTCCAGATTTTTTCAAAACTCGATAGATCCTGTCACTTAGTGTAATTTCTGTAAAATCTTGATTTATGCATCTATCGATTTTTGCAAAAACGCTTCTCAATTATTCTTTATTAAATCTCAAAATACCTTCAATTCCAAACTTAAAATGTTGATGCAAACAGGTTATGTTAACATGTAAAGCTCCGTTCACATTAAAATAACACAGTTTTGTAATTATTTCTGCAAAATATTATGCAATAGGAAGTGAACGGATCTTATGCACACATTACACTAAATAAAATTGAGCACCGACACGTAATAAAGTAATATATTTCACTGAGCTCCGTATATCAAATAGAAAACCCCGACTCTTCCTGTGACGTCACACAACCTGCATTACTGCCTGGTCTAGATCGAGAAGGCATTGCTCTGACAGTTCTCGTTTGGAAAGGAGAGACGAAGCGAGAGAGATGAAAGATCTTGAGCTGGCCTATCCCGTTATGGGGATTTTTAAACGTTTCCATAGTAACGGCTTGGCATTGCCATTTCTCTCGGAACTGAACGTGGTCAGTAGCCACGCGTCCAGCGCTGATTACAGAGTGCCGAGTGCTGAAAGTAACGAGTGATTTGCGTAAAGTTTGTCGTAGAGGTGTGTGTATATAGATAATAAGTACCAGATTAGTATAAATATTTATTACAAACCTGTTACATTTAGTGTTAAATTTCTATACAGTGTAGCGTTAAGGCAATGGCTTCGTCCAAATTAAAAAAAAAAACTTGGAAGAGGTGCTTCGTTAAAAGACCAGTCCCGAGATCTGGTTTATAATTTGCGAACATATTATAACTTTTAATTTATAACAATAATGTAACTTTTATTCTCACAACAATAATCACATTCTATCATTGAATTTAAACACTCCCGTCAACAATGGGATTTCCACTCCACACAGCAACACAGTATTCGTTATTGCACTCCACAGATGACAATCACAATTCACTTGGATTATTGAGAACAACAGTGTAATGCTAATCTTAACTAATGTTCACAAAACACTATTTACAAAACAGAACTGTCAGTTCTCAGTTCGTTGCTTTGGCTAATTCTTCTAGCTCATTCACTCAAGTTCATAGTATATCGAACCCAAGTCTTCCCAGAGACAGCCCACTGCACTCGAACTCAAGACTCCCAGCTGCGTTGCTTACGCCTGGACGCTGCTCAAGTTGCGGACACAAACTCAAGTCGAACTCAGGTCTCGAAGCTGGCTTTACTGCTACGCAAGACTGGCTTTGCTGACCAAAAACTGAAGTGGCTCACTCCTTCTTCGCGTCTCCTATTATTTATCACTATATCATTGTTTCCAGAATTCGAAAGAATGATTCTGCGAAGGATTTATGTACCAACATTTGAGGAAGGTCTCTGGAGGAGGAGATGCAATTATGAATTATATAGACTTCTAGGAGAGCCAAATATAATTAATACAGTTAGAACTAGAAGATTGAGGTGGGCGGGTTTGCCCCTCTAGATTCTTGAAGCACAAAAGCCAAGTGAGTGCAGAATGCTTGTCCTCAGATGGAATTCCTGGCCATATAAATATTTGTGGAAATGCTTCAGGGCTTCTACAATGGCAAGAAGTTCTCTACGCGTGACGCAGTAGTTTCTTTCAGCTTTGGAGTGTTCGGCTGAAATAGGCAATCACCCTCTCTTGTCCGTCCTGTTTCTGAGAGAGTATTCCGCCGATGCCTACGTTGCTAGCGTCCGTGTCGAGCGTGAACTTCCTTCCTGGAATGGGATATCCCAGTACAGGAGCAGTGCAGAGCGCCTCCTTCGGGGACTGGAAGGATGACTCCGTCTCGTCAGTCCATTGGAATTGTCGTTTCTCCTCGGTCAACTGGGTTAGAGGTTTAGCGATGTTGACGTACCCACGTACGAACGTTCTGTAACAAGTGCAGAGGCCGAGAAAGCGGCGCAGCTCCTGCTTGTCCCTCGGTCTCGGTCATCCTCTGACGGCTTATAGCTTCTCCGGGTCCGTAGCTAGCTCCGTTGGTCCCTACTACGTGACCCAGGTAGCTGACTTTCTTCTGGAACAGATGACATTTCTTCGGGTTCAACTTCAGCCTAGATTGTCGCAGTCTCTCGAACACTTTCCTCAGGTTCGACAGTTGTTCGCCGAATATCTTCTCGACCACGATGACGTCATCAAGGTATACCAAACAGGTGTCGTATGTCAGGCGTCTCATTATGGACTCCATGAGTCTCATGAATATAGCTGGATTGTTGCAGAGGCCGAACGGCATAATCGTGAACTGCCATATTACCTGGCCTGAATAGAATAACGTTTTCTCCTTGTCGTCAGGAAGAAGCGCCACCTGCCAGTATGCTGACTTGAAATCCAACATCCAGAACCATTCTGCTCCGGCCAGGGTGTCCAAGTTGTCAGTTCGTGGAAGGGGGAAGAAGTCCTTGGTGACGTCATTCAGTCTTCTGTAGTCCATGCAGAAACGCATGTCCCAATTCTTCTTCATCAGCACCACATGTGATGGCCAAGGATCTCGGATTCCTCGATTACCCCTCTTGCTTTCATGCCCTCCAGGTGGTTGTCAATCTCCCTCTGCTTAGCCAGAGAGACGCGTCGAGGAGGTTGCCTGATTGGCTGAGAATTTCCGGTGTGGATGCGGTACTGAAATTTCTCCGTTCTCCCGTACTCATTTTCAGACAGACTGAACACGTCCTTAAATTCTGTCAAGAGACCGAAGACTTGTCTTCTTTCTCCTTTGCTTAAATTCTCCGCCAATTCTCGAGCCAGCTATTTCAGTTATGGGCCTAGATCTGGACTTGGTCGGTGATACTCCTCGTTATCTGCCAGAGACGTCACAGACACCACCGGCTCGACTCTACCCAGTACAGTTCCACTGTGCAACTCCTTGTCGCGATTGGTGACATTCAAGACCCTCACCGGTACCACCTTCTGGTTCGCGAGTAGGGATCTGGCCACATAAACCCCGTCTATCGTAGTTGTTTGCGAATCGAGGAGCTAGTTTCTCTTAGGCTGTCCATCCAGTCGGGCCGTCACCACCATCTCGCAGCCTGCTCGGATTATCACTTGATTCTGCAAGGTTAGTCTGCTGGCCATGGGTTAGTCTCCGACGTAACTGACGAACACTTCATCCTGACCAAAACGGAGGACACGGCGCCGGACGTCCACCGTCACATCTAAGTTCTGCATGGCGTCGAGTCCCAGGATGACATCTTCAGTGATGTTGGCGACGAACGCCCATATCTCCAGGTTCCTCTTTCCCAAGGTCAGATCCAATAAAACACTTTCTAGATGGGCAAGCTCTTGACGGAAGCAGTACGAAGCTCATATCGAAGTAGTGGCGTCCTCCCAGGTAGGCCACGCACGACTTCTAGTCTGGCGATAATGACCGACGCCCCGGTGTCTACCAGTACTCTGCATGGCCGGCCTCTTATTCATCCGTCAGCAATCAGCCCATCGTCGCATCTTCTGTTAACCGTCTTCAAGATCAGCCGAGGGGATGGTGATGACGGCGCCGACGTGTCTCTCCTCGCATCGCCCCCTTTTAGTTTTCTTGTCTGTGACCAGATCGGTCACAGTCCCTTCTTAAATGTCCAGATTCGCCGCAGGACCAGCAGGTGGGGACTCCTCGTCTCCGTCGCTCGGGTGACTTCGGTCGATGTTCCTCGACGTCGGCCGCCGCGACGCTCCTAACACGGTGCGATGCCGAGACGTTCGCCGTCAACTTGGCTGCCTCCATCCTGAGGGCCGCCGCCAGAGCTGCGTTGATGATGCGATGCTCAGCCAAGAGCAGCTGTTGCCTGATCTAGGGGTCTCGAACGCCTCTGCCGAAAGTGTAGGCCGCTTCTCCAGCGACGAAGTCTGGTGGTAGGCCCCTGAGGGCCTTATGGGCCAGTTGTTCCACCGCCATCCCAAATTCTTGTAGGGACTCGCCTGACTGTTGGACCCTCGTTTTCAGTTGGGTCCTGAATGCTGCCGCAAGTTAATGGTCACCATAACGTCCCTCTAAGGCCGCCATTATCTCAGCGGCTGTCCCATCTTCTGGAACGCTGTGAAGAATCTCCGACGCCTGTCCTTGATGCGCGGTCAGCAGCTGGGTAGTCTTCTCTGCTGGCGTTCACCTATTATCAGCCGCGGTAGCCTCGAAATGGCGACGGAATATCGCCTAAGACGTCGTCGTTCCGTCGAATTTCGACGTCCTGACGTTCGAATGTCTGCCTGAAAGTGATGGCTCCGCAGGACCATTATATGGAGTCCTCAAATCTGTTGCCCCTTCTTGCATGGCCCGTCGAAACTCCTCTAGCCTGGCGAACCACCATGGCGAGTATGTGCTTCTTTTATTCAGCATGTTGGTCCATCATCACACTCGTCTTCTCCAGCAACTCACTCGTTTCCTCTTGACGACTTTCGAGAGCGCGTATTTTGCCGTAAAAATGGTCTACATCATGTCTTAGTTCGGCAACCGTCTTGTTTATAGTTTCAAAATTCTCGTTTAGTTTGTCAAAATCAGCTTTAAATTTGTTTCTCACAGTGGTAACTATTTCATCTACTTGGGCCGAAACGATACCGATTTGCATAGCAACGTCACTTTTAATCTCCGTTTTCTCTTTACTTTTGTCACTTTTCACCTCACTGATGTGTTTGTTCATTTCCTTGATGGCTTCCAGGATATGCTGTAGGTTCTCCATTATGACTATAATATCTCGCTTACGACACCAATTGTAACTTTTAATTCAAAACAATAATGTAACTTTTATTCTCACAACAATAATCACTTTCTATCATTGAATTTAAACACTCCCTTCAACAATGGGATTTCCACTCCACACAGCAACACAGTATTCGTTATTGCACTCCACAGATGACAATCACAATTCACTTGGATTATTGAGAACAACAATGTACTGCTAATCTTAACTAATGCTCACAAAGCACTATTTACAAAACAGAACTGTCAGTTCACAGTTCGTTGCTTTGGCTAGTTCTTCTAGCTCATTAACTCAAGTTCACAGTATATCGAACCCAAGTCTTCCCAGAGACAGCCCACTGCACTCGAACTCAAGACTCCCAACTGCGTTGCTTCTGCCTGGACGCTGCTCAAGTTGCGGGCACACACTCAAGTCGAACTCAGGTCTCGAAGCTGGCTTCACTGCTACACAAGACTGACTGGCTTGCTGACCAAAAACTTAACTGGCTCGCTCCTTCTTCGAGTCTCCTATTTATCACTAAACCATGGTTTCCAGAAACTACGTTTTCGCGAACAATCTACTGATGCCGAGAGGACGGCGCTTCTCGAAACTTCTCTGGATTTCTCCCCGACGTCGCAGCTGCTTTACTTCCTCCTCTCTGCTGCGGCCCAGCGTGCTGTCGTTCCCCTTACATCGAGCCACACCGCAGCGACCAACGTTTCGTCGGACGCGCGTTCGAATCCCGACGCAGCTGTCACAATATTTTGATGAAGAATAGGAAAATGGTGGGCCACTTATTTTAGTGATAAAGGTAGTGGAAAGAGTCGCAGCAGCTCTGAAAGTCGAACAGACTACTGTTAAGAAAATAGCTAGAGAGAAGTGCCCTTAAAATGTGGACGAACCATCCACTGTGCTTACAACACCAGGGAAGACGAGATCAAGACCTTGTAGGAAGACGAATATAGACGGCTTCCAAGAGGATGCTATTCGTAGACACATATACGCCTATTAAGCTTATGCGAGGAAGGAATTTCCTACTCTAAAGAAGACTACTTGTGTCATCGGACGAGAATGTTTTATTTCAAGGTGGAAAAATCAGCCTTTCTGTTGTACTCAGCAACTTAGTCTTCAGATGGGAACAATATTCAGGAAGGAAAATTTTACTCGAGCGACCAGACATAGTTGCATGGATATGCAGATTTCTAAGGGAAATGATGAAAGTTGCACCTGGAAAAATTGTTTGCCTGGACGAAACGTGGGTGAACGCAGGCATAACAAGGTCAAGATCATGGACTGATGATACGGTTCCTGGAACAATGAATACTCAAATAGGTAAGGGCATCCGCCTCATACTCTTCCATGCCAGCACAATGGAAGGGTTTATTCCGAATACGTTGCTGCTTGTTTCTTCAAAGAAAACTGTGGTTTAAAACGAAGAGATGATGGCCGCTAGATTTAAAGATTGGTTTCTAGAGTCCCTCATACCAAACATAAAAGAAAATTCGACCATCGTTCTTGACAATGCATCGTACCATTCTGTACAAATGAACAGGGCACCTACATTCAACGGCAGGAAAATTGATTTACTGCAGTGGCTGGAGAAGAATGGCATACCAGGATTTACTCCAGATATGAAAAAAACTGAGTAACTGGAAATTGTGAAAGAACACAAATCGCAATTAATTGTGTATGAAATTGATGAAATTGCAGCACAATATGGACACAAAGTGATTCTCCTTCCTCCCTATCACTGCCATTTTAATATTGTATTGAATTGATGTGGGCTCAAATTAAACGCTATATAGAGAACAGAAATAAAACATTTAATTTAAAGGACGTTGAAAAGTTGGTTCGTGAAGCAGTGGAATATGTAAATTCCCTAAAATGGGAGAAAGTTGTCTATCACACGTGGGGCGTTTTGAAAGAACCGTGGGAACGAGAGGATGTGATGGAAGAAGAGGTTGACGAACTGATAATTCCGTTAGAAGACAGTGACAGTAGCAGCACTGAAGAAAACGAGGCCCAAGAAGGAGAAGAAAGTGGAGATAAAATGGCGGTAATGGACCAAGAAAATCTGTATGAAGAGTGCGGAGCCGATCCTCTACTCTGAAGTCACGCGGTCGTCATGTATCATACATGCAGGCAATAAGGGTACTTTATTCTACTTACCGTTACATTATTATTATTATTATTATTATTATTATTATTATTATTAGTATAAGTAGTAGTAGTAGTAGTAGTAGCAACAGCAGCAGCAGTAGCAATAGCATTGGTGGCGGTGGGTGGTAGTAATAGTAGTAAACGAAACACTTTCGATTGTCCTGCCGCGCTAGCCGAGCAGCACCACAGCTTCGGCCAGTGCATATTGACAACGCCGCACGCAACTGTCAGAGTCGTTCTCTAAGCGGATATAGTATAGTAGATTAAGTATTAATATTTACAAGTGAAAAAAGATGTACACTTTGTTATATTAATTAGGATAATATATATAATTATATATTTCCTTGTGAGTTTTTGGGCAAATCGAAATATAGAGAACGTACAAGCTCCGCCCACCACCCCTTCTACTTTTCCCCTACTAGCGGGAGAGAGTGGAATTAGGGGTTTTGGGTGTTTTGTGAGTGTGTGTGCGTGCGTGCGTGTGTGTGTTCTTTTTCAAACTGCAAATGGGTATATACATGGTGGCAATGGTAACTAATTACACTCAATAATGACAATTAATATTAAACAAAACTAATAAAAACAATAACAATAAATAATAATAATAATAATAATAATAATAATAATAAGGAAAATTCTAAATTAAATGAAGAACGATCACTTAAGATAACATTTAAAGTAAATCTAAATTGTATCTTAACCCTAAGATCGAACTACGACCCACGAGTATGATATGTTCATACCTGCACAAGAACCTTTCTGCACTACACTTTTTTCGCTGTCAACTCACTAACACTACAAAAACATTTCACTATTCAAGTACTTTTCACAGCCACTATGATCTATAGAACTTCACTTACACAACAGACTTCACTGACACTACACACTTCTTCACTGACACAAGACTTCAAATAACAAAATATCAATTATACCCTTTGAATAGTGTATATAATATACTACCGTCTCTTTATAAAGTCCATAAGCCTATTTTTAAATACATTTTTTGTTATTGGTAAAGCCTTTAGCAAGTCTGCAGGTAAAGCATTCCAGTCCCTGAGAGTACGATTGACAAAAGAAACTTTCCAGTGTCCGTCCTCTGTCTTCTTTCCTTCAATTTATATGAGTGGTCGTTCCTTGAAGAGTAATTTGGCGGCTGCAACCTACTTTTTATTTCTCTCCAGGCAGACCCTCCTCTGAAAGTTTTGAACATTGCGCGTAATCGAATTCGCGTTCTCTGGTCTGTGGGTGTGTCCAATTTTAATGGTGAATTATTACGACAACGCTTGAGAGCCCGTTTTTGAATCTTTTCCAGTGTCTTAATATGTTGTAATCTGTAAGGATCCCAACATGCAGCACCATATTCCATTACTGGACGAACTAGTGATTTATATGCAATCTCTTTGGATTTATCAGAGCCTTTTCTTAATACCCTCATCACAAAGTGTAACGCCCTCCATGCTTTTCCCGCTGTGTCTGTAACATGTTCCCTCCAGCTGAGATCACTGCTAAATGTTATTTCTAGGTATTTACACTTGTTAACTTCCGGAATTGTTTCAACCCCTAACGTATACGATGCGACTATTTTATTTCTTTTCCTTGCAAAGCTGATGGCTTTGCTCTTTAGAGAATTTATTTTCATTTTATTGGCCATTGCCCAATCGTTTATTCCATTGAGATCATTCTGAAGAAGAATAGTATCTTCATGACTTTGTATTTCCCTATATAAAATACAGTCATCCGCGAATAAGCGAACCCTGGACAAGATGTTAACTGGCAGATCATTTACAAAAACTATGAATAGAATGGGCCCCAAGACACTGCCTGCGGTACCCCGGAAGTAATTTCTATTGGGCTCGATAATTCCTCCCCCACCCGTACTCTCTGAGTGCGACAAGTTAAAAATTCCTTGGTCCACTGGAGTCCTCTGAAGTCAACCACTGTTGATTGTAGTTTAACCAACAATATGCCATGTGGGACTACATCGAATGAGCGTGAAAAGTCAATAATCACTACTTCTATTTGGCTGTTTGAATTTTTTCTATCTGCTATATCCTGACATACAGTTACTAATTGACTCTCACATGAGTAGCCCCCCCCCCGAAACCCATGCTGACAATTATGTAACCAATTTGATTCATTCCAATGCTGCCTGAGATATGCTGAAATCAAGTGTTCCATCTGTTTGCAAACCACAGAGGTGAGGCTGACTGGTCTGTAATTTTTTGTATCTGAGCGAGACCCTCACTTGGGCGGGTTGGCTGCCAAGTGGTGTAAGTCACAAAAATTGAAAAAATGGACTTACACGACTTATAGTTACTAGACATTCAGTTATTTGTATCCTACAAGTAGTGTGCGTCCAAGTTCAATAGTTCGCTCACAAATAGCGCAGAATGTTATTACACGGAACGAAACTGCTGAGCGATTTGGCAGTCAAGTAGTGTTATGTTCAGGTGCTTCTGCCAGTGTTATCAGCACACAGATTCTGTACTGTCGCCGCCTGTGAACATTGTTTACTCTGTTTGTTCCAAACATTCTTATTATTAGGTAAGTGTTGTTCAAGAATAAAATAACGTAGCTTGTGTGTGAACCATTCATATTAAGTGCAAGTTGTAGTCTGTATGTGAAATGGTTAAGTTCGAAGAGCTTGACTTGAGAAAAGG
Organism: Periplaneta americana; assembly: GCF_040183065.1. Taxonomy (NCBI): domain Eukaryota; kingdom Metazoa; phylum Arthropoda; class Insecta; order Blattodea; family Blattidae; genus Periplaneta; species Periplaneta americana. The sequence goes on along the minus strand of NC_091125.1, from coordinate 57,779,606 downwards.
TCGTGGCAGTACTGGGCTCCCGTCAATGTGCCTGACTCGGCATCAACTTCAAACGGTTTACCCTGATGGAAGATTCGCCACAGAAGCAAAGAAAAAATATATAGGGAACCTATTGCAATTTATACCCTTGTCACCATTATTTTTTTCTTGGCTTAAATTTTAATCTTTGAACTGTTTCCAATAACGATGAATAAGTTGATGAAATCATGATATCAGATGACATCGTATGAATTTCCATTTTGTTCTTTTCAATGGTCATTTTTGTTTGTATTTCTTAACAATAAACAACAGTTCTGTTTTGGGTAGGGTTTCAAGTTTTATTCGATCTCATTTTCTTTCCCAATTTATTTTTGTTTCAATTAGGGGAACGCGCTTTTTTCCAAGATCATGACTTTGAAAAGTTCACTTTTGAGGTAGTTAAAACAGTTGCAAGATAGATTTGTAACTTCTAATTTTAAAGTGTGTATGTTCCACTTATTGCCAAGCCATTCTTTACTCAATTGCCAAGCCATTATTTACTCAATTCTGAATTTACAGTGAATTTCAAACTTTAAATTTGCTCTCCTGAAAACATAGAAGTTTGGACGTACACCACTTGACAGCCAACCCGCCCACTTATAAATTGGCACTATTATTGTATCTTTCCAATCTCGCGGGACAGTACCATTGTTTATTAGTATTTAAAATATACGGACTAGATAGGAAATCATGGCTTCCCCTTCCAATTTTAACATATCTCCGGCGATACAATCAGGTCCTACTGATTTATGACTTTTCAATTTAGAGATCCTTCTCCTTAGGTCACTAGGCTTGATAGAAAACTGACCCGTATTTTCCACAGAAGCTAAGTTAGGTATTATTGTCCTCATCCCAAAATTATTGGCATAATAGGAATGTAGTTTTCTGGTTTTTTTTTTTTCGCTATTCTGTACAATAAATTCATTGACGTCATTCTGTTGAGGGAGGCTCGAATAATTTTCCTTGCGTCGTCTCTTCACATATTTATAAAATTCCCCCCACCCGTTTTGTTCACCTTTGAAAAGTTTATTCAGGTCATTTTCCTGCGCTATTGTCTTCGCATTAAACAGTTCTTTCGATAGTTGTGTGAATTTTGTTTGTTTTACAACAGTTTCCTTACGCTGGCTGTAGGATTTCCTTAGATTTCTTTTCAGTTTCCGTATGTATTTATTATAATATTTTGGATTAGGATTGTTTGATAAACGTTTAATCGGGATAAATTTCTGTATTCCTGTTAATATAATCTGCTTGAACTGCACCCAGCTTTCTTCTACACTACTGCCCTTTAGTACCCATACTGAGTACTTTCCTCTAAAATAATTTTGGAAGCCTTCTCTGTCCGCTTTGTTATATTGCTAGATATTTTTGTTGTTTGTTCCGCTTTGCTTGTATTTATCATTCCATAATATTTCAAGAATTACCGAATCGTGGTCACTAATACCTGGAATCACTTCAATACCTTCGACTATTTCTGAGGGTTTTAAAAGAAATATATCTAGTAAGGAATCTCTCCTTCTCGCCCTATCTGTTACTTGTATTAAGTTGTGTTTCCAGATGAGCGACTTTACTAATGACTGGGCTTGACCCATTGGCTATATCGTACCCTGCCAGTTTACCTGGGGCAAGTTTAGGTCTCCCGCGACTATAACATATTGACTGCGAATGTATCTATTTTCCAGCATATCTCTTATTTTACACAGTACGTTTAAGCCTTCTTTTGGAACCCTGTATAAACCGATGATTTGTAATATGTTTCGTGAATAATCATCTGCTATGTTTACACCCAACATTTCGAACTCCAAGTCTTTAAAATTTTCAGCACTCTTTTACACATATAAAAACTCCTCCCTCTTTTCCTACACGGTCGCGTCTGTATGTTACATAATATAAATACTTCTGAGGGCCGGTTTCACCAAATCTCTCTTTACCCGAGATTAGTTAAACGTGAGTAAGTTTTACTCTCTGCTTTTAACCCAAGGGTAGTGGTTTTGAGTTTCACCAGCACAATTTTAATCTCGATTAGTTACTCCGAGAATTATCCTGAAAATGTCGTTGGTTGTTGAATTTCTCATACTTTGCGGCGACCGGAAGTTTTAAAATCAAGACCAAGAGGCAATTTTAGCTCTCTATTATTCGAACCGTTGGTGTATAATCTCGTAAGCAACGATTCGAATAGTGTGTGTGTTTGACAAATACATTTTGTGAATTGTCAACAGCGTTTCATAAACATGACAATTACAAAGTATGTGTAAACATTTAAGATTGATAGCTAATTATTTCTTCTTATTCATTTTATACTTTTAGAGTAATTAATATGAGAAGAACTGATAGCATGATCTATAATGCACGTCATTATTCATTTTTTTTTAATTTGCAACATCCATTAGAACATACATGGGCACAATTTTCGGTTACGTGAGGTACTCGATTTGAAATAGTTTGTTTACTAGGAGAGGAGACTGCTGAGGAGGATGGGAAATATAAACTGCTGTGACATGCGTCACCTTATGGTAATCGGTAAAGCGGTCAATGGCGAATTATTATGAAAGCGCTTGGTTAACGTGAGAGACTCGAAAACGTTTATTCAATTTGGCAAATTAATTCGGCAGCTTTAATCATACAGCTCTTCACTATTTCTCCATCATTGAATTGATTTAAATCACAGGCGAGAAACTGCGTAACTAGCCAATAATATTCCATCACGTTGTCTACGTTTATTTTCTTGGATATTCCGGCGTTTCTTAAGGTAACTTAATAGATTTGCACGTTCTCGAACTAAAATAATTTCAGAAAATCATATTTCGATTTCTACGCACATTTGATATATATTTTTTTTATAAATTTCTTTTGGAAATAATGCGTACAAATAACATTTAATTCCTCGTACCTTTTAATGCAGCGTGTTTAAGGTATAATGTCGTATTTAGTATACAATGCAAATGTTAAGATCATAAATTTTCTTCATCTTACGATGTTGGATGACATATTAATGAATTTAATAGTATTTAAATTAATTAATATGTCACATTAACGGACGTATACACGTCATCCAACATCGTAAGATGAAGATTACATTTGTAAAGTTTCTTCTCACCCATAAGCAGTGCTGACTAATCCCCATTTCAGTTTGGTTGAGAGGCTTTCCCCTCTACACACACTCTCTACCGTCAGTGAAGGGGAAGATGCTACAGTCCGTCGTAAAAACGTTCGACTAATTGACTTACAACACAAAGTGTCAAAATCTATATTTCGAAAGTCTATACCAAGAAATCAATTCTATTTTTATTACTGTCTATATCAATAATTTGCATATTAAAATATTTAATGAGTTCAATATACGACAGTTACTTGTAACGTAAGAAGAAATAAATACTAAAACAGGCGTACAACTGACATATTAAATTTAAGTATTTCGATCTTAACAAGCATAGGTCTACTGAACCAGCAGTAATGCGTTTCTACGTTCAGCTACACAAATTATAGTACTATGTAGTGAATGTAAGTGGAATTATGAATAATAACATTATAATACAAAGCCTGTATTATTACATGCATTATAATAAAATTAGAACTAGAAATATTTTTATAGACTTTCATAATCTGTTTTGTGCGGAAATCAAGAATTAATTTAAATTAACACGCCTCGAAAATTTTGGTAGGTTGTTATCACTATTATCTTCATCACCGTTCAACGCACCTAATATTTTGTCTAAAGTTGGCAGTTCTTGACGAAAAAAGAATTGGTGAACTTTAGATCTTATTGCTGATTTTGTGAATTCGTCGTATTTTTCTAATAGTGGAACAGTTTTGCGAAATTTCACCGGACTCTTTAATTTATTGTCATTCATCTTCGCCTCTCTTCTGATGCGATAAACACTTGCTTTTCCCACTCCCGTCATCTCAGCCACCTTTTCTAAACATAACGCTTGAAATAAATTCTACACAAATCTCTTCTGACCACTTCGCATTGGTTTACCTTTTTTATGTTTTATAACACTGCTGGAAGCCATAATGTTCGTTAAATAATTTACAAACTACGATAAAATATGGTCCTAAGCCAAAATAAAAATAACTATGTACTTATATAAGAAATTAACACTACACTATGTACACTATTTCCTATACCGATATTCACAAAACACCACGAAGTAAACTGTAAGGACGAAACAAATCTCAAACCACTCAGGGAAAAAGATAAATGTTTTCTCCACCGCTAGTTGCTACACTGCGACATACACACTGGGATAATCTGCATTGTGTCGCTCCCCAACATTCAAACCAATATTCGTTAATTTTATTAGTAGCCAGTTGAAAATATTATAACAATGACACTAAAATATACTGAAACAAGTCATTGTCAAACATCTGTATGGCTGCATTTTATATCCCCTAGTGTACATTATTAAATGTTTTATTTTGTTCTGTGTACAGCGTAGGGGGTGCAGGTATAAGAAGTAACAGCTACTGCTCGGTCGCTAACGGTATCTGGGGAATAGGGAGGGGGAAAAGAATGTCTTCGCGCCCTCTCAACTTGCAAGAAATGCCGTTTAGATCAGACGCTATGGACAGTACTCTATAACAGAGTCGCCAGTAAGAAAGGATAATTCCAAGCCTTTGGCGTCAGACGAACTCGATAGCTCAGTGGTAGAGCGCCTAGCCGGAGAATAGGAAGTCGCAGGTTCGATTCCCGCTCGAGGTTGTGAAATTTTTCTGTCATACCATGGCATGATTGTGACTATAATAGTATTTAAATTCATAAATTTTCTTCGGAATAGTACGAAAAATAACATTTAATTTGCAAATCAAGATTTCAGGTACAACTCCCTGTAAAGTTGATTGGTACGTTAAACCAAAGGTCCCGGGTTCGATACCCGGCTCCAGAACAATTTTTCCCTCGAAATTATTCAAAACATTTAATTTGTCTTACCATCTAATTCAGCATGTTCTTTATGACATAAGGAGTAATGTCGTCGTATATTAAATGTATTAATTCCTAATAGGATTTTCGAGCATAACATAAATCGTATGTTGCCCCAGGGCAACCCATATTTATACCCAAATTTTCGTTAATTTATTACACATAAATGACATTACAAGAGAGGGTCAAATGAGAATCAAACAGTGGTAGTCATTAAGATTACTTTAAAAAATCCAAAGTAAGCACCAGTATTTGCTGCACATTTTTTTCTGACATGACTGAACGTTGTTTCATATAGCATCTGACCACACTCCTCTCGAATTACTTCCTAAATAATCTCATCCCGAGGATTCCTGGCGTACACTTTTCTTTAAGGTATTCCCACAGAAAAACTCCAGTGATGTAATAGCTGAACTTCTGCATGTCACTTGACATTTCCACAACACCTGATGACCCATGCAGGAAATGCATTGGTAGGGCTATTCCCATGTTATCAATGCAAAATTGGGCAGTGTATCATCATGCATGAAGTGCACAACGTCAGCATCATACCACGTCCATTCAAGCAGTATTTCGAGTACGATCATACACAAGACAGTCTTGTTTCCATGGTTACTGCTTCAAAATTTCTTTACACAGAACATTTTCCTGTAAATCGTCTCATTAAATGCACATGTTTCAGAACGCACTGAGAATAGAATAAAATTAAAGCTTCATTTGTCCTTCAAATGGTGTCACAGTACATTTAGGAATGGATCAGGACAGCACGTTTGCACATCTCCTTTTTATGTTAGGTTAGGTTCTTTTCAAACTGTAATGACGAGTGAAGATTTTGTCACAGTTAAAATTACTCTAACCTAACCTAACCTAACCTAACCGTTTAATATGCATATGTTTTTTTTTAACAAAGCAGGGATATCTAGATTGTATATTTTAAATTCTTACATATTTTTCAAGATGATCAGGAACACTGGAAATATAAGATAAAATACTTTCAAAGCTCCTTTTTATGTTAGGTTAGGTTAGGTTAGAGTAATTTTAACTGTGATAAAATCTTCACTCGTCATTTCAGTTTGAAAAGAACCTAACCTAACATAAAAAGGAGATGTGCAAACGTGCTGTCCTGATTCACTCCTGTACATTTCAGCGGTGGAATGGGTCACTTAACTATTTACGCTACTACAGTGCAATAAAAAGTTTAATATAAATATGGGTCGCCCTGTAGTTATATTTTTAAAATGAGATTCCACAGCTGTCTAGTGGCTAGAGCACTAGACTTGTAATTCTGTGGATCCGGGTTTGATCCTCAATGTACCCTTATTTGCAACTGGTCTTGGGAAAGTCCATGGTTCAGGTAACGAGTTTTTCTCTGAGAGCTCCGGTTTCTCTGTGGCATCCTAAGAATCTCATTGCAGGTAACGTAGATCATCCTCCAATGGCACACCCTGGGCAACAACTGTCAATTGATCTACATAATTGGCTTCAAATGGGCAACTGAACAGTCAAGTACCCACTCTTAGTTAAAAAAAAATAATTATAGTGATGTAGTAGATTTTTGTTCGAAGTTGTGGTATTGTAGGATTTGACATTTATATTTAATTTTATTTTTAAAATTGATGTAGTAGATTTACCGTAGTAGCTGTGGTATAAGAGGCTGTGACATTTACAGTTCATTTTATTTTTAAAGTGATGCAGTAGATTTTCCCTCAGCTTTGGTATAGTAAGACTTTTGGCATTTAGATTTCTTCCCTCTTTAACGAGATGATTACAGACTTGAAGTGCTCTGATTATGATTCTATAAAACCACAATGTAGTCAGTCTAAAATTGAAGAGAGTGAACAACAAAGAATGTAAAAGCCATTTTAATAATTTTTAACTGGTTATGAAAACAGGTTGTATGCATGAAGTCTGATAGCCTATAAAAGTCATGTGTTGAAATTCTAAGTGGAATTAGGCCTAGTTAATATAATTATAGAATCACAGTTATCACCAGCACTATATCATTTGGATGGAGATAAATACATGTCTCCTAAAAAATTTTCTTCTTTGCACGTAAATAATTATTAATGCTAATCTAGCTGCCTAATTCCATACAGAAGGAAGTGCACTTAATGCTAGGCTTCTGTGGCTCTAGTAATATTTTGAAGGGGGGGAATGTAAGTCCAGTTATTCTGTTTTGATTCGGCGATTGGTTGAGTGAAGCACAACAATGAAAGACATTATCTATGTTATTTTTAATTATACGAACACCTGATTAATAACAAGAATCTCTAACAAAGTAATCGAAGTTTATTACTAGTAGGCCGTCAAAACTTATCTAATTGTATTACAAAATCACCTTGTTTTTAATGTAGCATATCGATAAACATTAATTAAACCGAAAATGTTTTTCAGCTTAATTAAGCCAAAAAGGTATTTTCAGTGCCAATAATAATTTATTTTGTGCACACAAGATTGGAATTTTGGAGTAAGAGGAAAAGGAAGGTACCTGTGTTCTGAAATGTATCTCAATATAAATGACAATGATAAAATATTTCACAATTATGCATATTTTAAGTTTATAATGCAAATGAATGAAATTTATTTCTGAGCAAGTTAGGAATTGTAATACATTTCCAGGAAAGGAAGGTTTGGAATCCTGTTGTAGCTGTGACTAATACAATGAATAGATACTACAAAATATAATTACAATATAAGATGATTGTTACAATCCTAATATAATAGGCATGTTCATTAAAAATAAAAAACGAAAGCATAAAAAGCGAACACAAAATGATTAGTACATAACATTTATATATCAACACCAACAAAAACAAAATCGCATCTCTATTAAAAAAATAAATAGGCCTACAACATAGCACATAAAACAAATTTAACACAACAGAAAAATCTAAAAACTCACACCAAACAAATAAATAAAAACAAATCAACTGGAGACTACAAATTAAAATGCAATAATTGCACAGATTTATATGTATGACAAATTGGAAGATCATTCCAAATAACATACAATGAACATATTACAGCAATAACCAAACCATACAATATATCAAATTATATAGAGCACACCACTAACAACCATAATTACAATAATACAGAATCAGAGACAGATGAGATAGATAGGTTAGATAGACAGACAGACATATTTTATTAACCATTGGAATACAATATTATTCATGGAATCGTCAATGTATATTAATCTAACAATGATACAATAATTTTACAGTCATCTTAATCTATGGTAACATGCCACATGCTTATTAAATAGGATACTAGTTACTTAGAATATAATGTAGTTAATCACTAAGCAAATAACGTACTACTAATACTACTAATTCAGTCGGTAATGCATAACACACTAGTATAGTTACTTCTAAATAAGATGCTTAGTTTATTTTAAGAGATTTACAGTTAATTATTTTGTAATCACACACTAGCAGGTAATTGATTTTCTTTCTTCTGGGTCTTGATGCTGTCTCTCTTCCAGTAGGGTCTCGAGGCACATGAAACAAGAGAGAACAGAAGGGCAGTACACACAAGAATAAATGGTTAAAATTTAAAACTTTATATTTAAATATTCCTTTGTGCACATTGGCATGTGTGTCAGTAATATATTTTTAACAGATTTCTTAAACATATTATTGTTATGTACCTTGACATGTGGGGGAAGTTTATTATATAAATTACTGCCAGTATGTGTAGGGGTATTGAGAGTTTTATCAAGTCTGTGATATTTCAAATGTACATTATTGGATGTCCTAGTATTGTGCTCGTGATATTCTGAGTTTGTTTTAAAGGAATTTAAATTTGTATGAATAAAGCCTACCGTTTCTACGATATAAACACAGGTTACTGGTAAAATTTTAAGTTCCTTGAAAAGTTCTTTACTTTCTGTGCGAATGGATACTTGCTTCATAATTTTAATTATTCGTTTTTGTAGTTTAAGTATGAGGGAAGATTTTGATGATGATCCCCAGAATATAATTCCATATGATATGACTGTATGTACATAGCCAAAATAAACTGACAACAGTAGCTGAATGTGTGATATTTTTGGGACGACTCGGAATACATAGTATATTCGAGATATTTTTTCTGTTACGAACTGAATGTGGTTTTCCCAAGTCAGGCCTGTATCAACCCAGATACTAGAAATTTTGTGTTTTTAACTTCTTTAATTATGATGCCATTAAGTGTAATCTGTACAGGGTCTTGCAACCGTTGTTGATTGAAATTCATAAATACTGTTTTATTTGCATTTAATTTGAGCTTATTATCTGTTAACCATTGCTCAAGTGTTTTGGAAGTTTCGTTAATTTTATGTTGCAAGTCAGCATTCCCGTAGTCATGTAGGACAATGTTTGTGTCAACTGCAAATAATACTGTTTTGGCTGGGCGTATGGTTAATGGAAGGTCGTTTATGTACAGAAGATATAATACTTTTAAATTCCGAATTTACATCTACTTGTATATGAAATAAGACAGCATTGTGGTCTGAGATCCCTATGTTTAAGTTCTCTCTGTGTACGAAAAGCGGTCTCTGTTAACAATTATTTGATCGAGACACATTTTGGATGTTGGAGCTATGCGAGTTGGTGTATCTATAGTCTCAATTAAATCATATGAGTTCATTAGTAATTTAAATTCAGATACTGTTTTGTCATTAGCTAAAAAGTTTACATTGAAATCACCACACACAATTATTGGTTTATTTTTATTTTTCAAGGTGGTTAGAAGAATTTCGAGCTTTTCAAAGAAAGTTTTCAGGCAACCATCTGGTGACCTACAGATACAAACTACTGTAAAGCTAAAATGTTCACCTTTTATTACAGATACAACATGTTCGAAATGTTTTTCTTGGTTTAGATAGTATGGCTCAGTTTTTTCGTTATGTAAAAAGTGATTCTTTACTAATATTGCTGTACCTCCGTTTTTATAGATTGTGCAACAGAATTGTGCTGAAAGATTAAAATTTTGGATGTGATGGGAATTTATTTCTTCTTGACTTAACCAATGTTCTGTGCAGGCCAAAATATTGTAAATTTATTTCAACTCAACAATAGGATTTTATTGTTCCAACAATAATTTCTTTCTACAATTCGCCTTGAACGCTCTCGTCAACAATTGGATTTTCACTCAACACAGTATTCGTTATAGCACTCCACCGACGACAATGACAATTTACTTGGACTAGTACGAACAACAATGAACTGTTAATCTTAACTAATATTTACAAAGCACTATTTACAAATCAGAACTGTCAGTTCTCAGTTCACAGTTCTTCTAGCTCAGTCACTCGAGTTCACAGAATCTCGAACCACAGACCTTCAGAGACAGTTCACTGTACTCGAACTCGGGTCCCTCGAACTGCGGTCCACTGCACTCGAACTCAGGTCCCTCCAACTGCGGTCCACTGCACTCGAACTCAGGTCCCTCGGAAGCTGACAACAGTTGCGGACGCACACTCGAGTCGAACTCCGGTACACAAGACTGGCTTGCTTGCTCTGGCTTAGTCACTGACTGGCTGATTAATCAACTGAAAACTACTCGAGATCGCTGGCGTTTCTTCTTTTATAGCGAAATCATAGTTGCGAGAAATTTCTACAGCTGTGCAGAGAATTATCTGGATATCTCCACTTCGACGGACTTCTCGAAGAGTCGGGAAGGTCCGTTCCCCCTTCCCTCCGTAAGCAGCTGCGCGCGCGATCTCCCCTCGTCGCGTGGACCCTTTCCCCTTTCTCCGCCGCGCGCCGTTCCTTAGTGCTCCGTGAAGCCCGCGCGATCTGCTTTCTTGCGGGACGCTGGTCGTGAGTTCGAATCTCACGTCGCTGTCACAATATCCAATTCTTGCAATTCATCATTAAGTAATATTTCTAGTTCATAAATTTTATTTCTAAGACATTGAAAATTCTGATGCAATATTGACAGTGAATTAACTTTATTTGCTTTACTATGGGTCTTATTCATATTGGATGTAATTGTTATAGAGTTACTTATCCCGATAGGTTCCTGTGTTTTGGAGATGACTTGGTGCCTTAACCACTCGTGAAGTTCTCTCTGTTGACAAGTGCGGTGTATACATACAATGGCTGGTACTTTACAACCGAACAGAACATTAAGAACTTACGATCAACTGTTTACCAGTCCACAACGTTATGATAGTTTTGTGTTAGTTATTAGAAGACATAATGATTACTTGTAAGAGAATGACGAAAGTAATTAAATGATGCATATTGCAACAATATTTTTCTAAGAATCTACGAAAATAAAGAAATCAGTCAATGATATAGAAAGCATTGGGCACCAAAAGTCTCTCTATATTTCAACATGTTTTCGAAGGGAAGTGTATAGTAACAAGAATTTCACTTACGAACGAAAATAGTTGTCTATGATCACACGCCGAGTTGAACCCATGGGGCTGGAAGGTCCATTTGAGGGTCATCTGGTGGCAAGTCTTCTCCACGTTGCCATAGCGTGTTGTGCAATACTGCAGTTGCCACAATGATGGGGAAAATCTTTTGAAGTTTCAACCTAAATCCAATTGTGAGTGCAGGGGACCGTCTTTCCCAGAATCCAAATACTCTCTCAATTGGATTTCTAGATCGAATCTGTGATTCGTTATAGAGCTGCTCTTCCGGAGTCTGTCGATTTTCTAGTAGAGGCATCATATAGGCAGTGGCTGCATAGCCACCAGCGCGGTTCCTCAATACGTGCTACCGTGCTGTAGCACGCTTCTAAAATCTGCTAAATAATTCAATCATAAAATTACTTTTGGTTTTCGAAAACTGTACTTCAGTTTAAATGGCCCTCATTCTTTTGTAAACGATATAGTGGGTCAGCGAGGCCGGCCTGCAAGTTTGCATTTTATACATTGTGATGTTGTTCGGCTGCACATTAGCGTATTCTGTACACATAGATAATAACTAACTACGTGCTCACTATAACTGAGCACATGGAGAATGCTGTTTTAACATTGCGTTTCCCCTCACGTTTTTAACCCCCAGCCGACTGCTGCTACATGTGAGAACCGTACTCTGGCGTGCTCTTTGAAGTGTAGCGCGGTTAGTAGTGTTAGTACAGCAGATAATCAGGTGTTGGAAAACAGTGTGATTTCGTTATTGTAATTAGTGACTGTTACAGAACAATCTAGTGAGTTAGTGAATGTGTAATATGAAATATTAAATCTGTGTAAAAGCATTAGTGAGAGCTGCTCAACTTGCGAATATTTGACATGAATTCCGTTGATTCTTTATTAAAGAAACCGTTCTCTTCTAGAACGTTAGAGGAGAGGGTTGAAGTTAAGTATTTAGGTAGACCCTCGCCGTACTTAACCATTGTTCAACAAGCTAAGGGTAGTAAATCTCGTTCTTATAATACACAATTTAAAAGAGAAATATATGAACGATATGAATGGTTGTGTGGATGTGAAATTCGAAACGCTTTATTTTTTGTTTCCCTTGCTTGCTGTTTGGGAGTAGTGATTCCTGGTCGAGAGCTGGCGTGAAGGATCTTGGACACTTGTATGAATATGCTAAGAAACATTCACAGAGTAAGAAGCACATTAATAATGCCGTCGATCTCAGTGCCCTAGGCAGAGTAAACATTGCAGTTAGGCTTAGTCGCGCATACCAGGAATCAATAGAGAAGCATAATCAACAAGTAGAAAGAAATAGATATATTTTACCTACAATTATAGATTGCATAAAGTTCTCTGGTGTTTTTGAACTGGCATTGTGCGGCCACGATGAAACAGAAAGTTCAGAAAATCCGGGAATATTTCGTGGACTTGTTGACTTAGTCGGTAGAATTGACAGTGCTGTGAAGGAACACGTGGAGAGCAGTACTGTATTCAAAGGCACCTCTAAAATTATTCAGAATGAGCTGTTGGAATGCATGTTAGAAGTGTGTCATGACAAAATTAAGAAAGAACTGAATCAATCTGACTTCATAGCTCTCATGGCAGATGACACTATAGACGTTTCTGAGCATTTACAAACAGTTTTAGTGTTCAGATACGAACTCGAAGGAAAAGTATACGAGCGATTTTTTTTTTTTTTTTTTTCAATTCTGAAGGCCAAGGAGCCACAGAAATTTCTGAATGCATCCTTAAGGAATTAAAAGTTTTGATACCGATGCCGCTCGTAATAAAATAATTGCTCAGACATATGATGGATCATCAGTTATGCGGGGTTTAGTTAATGGGTGCAGTCCAAAATAAAAGAACATTTTCCTTTGGCACATTATGTCCCCTGTTACGCTCACCAATTCAACTTGATAATGGAAAGAGCTGCGTCACAAAACCAGTCGGCAAGAATATTTTTTTGCTATCTCTCTGCATTCCCAGCTTTTTTCTCACAACATGTAGCTGCATTAGACGCGACGCATACGAGGTAGTTCGGCTACTAGATGGAGAACCGTCAATCCTGTGTATGAGAATTTGGAACCATTGAAAGAGTGTTTTTCTGAGCTAGAACAATCCTACTCCAAGAACACAGTTCATGAAGCCCAAGCTCTTCGCCGTAATTTATAAGATAGTGAATTTCTGTTTTTGTTGCAGTTCTTCCATAAAGTTATGTACCATGTCGATATTCTCTACAGCCAAATTCAGTCTAGGCAAATCGACACCATAAAAGTAAAACATAATGTAAAAAAAATTATCACTGCAGTTGAACGTGTTCGAAATGAAGTGAATGACATCATGACGGGAGAAACAACTAGTGAAAGCAAGCGTCGACGAATTGAATCGTGCCGTGTACCGGATGCAAAGGAAGTCTGTGATCGCATTACTACAGAAACACGCGATCGTTTTGAGAAAACAAGTCATCTTGATGCAGCAAAACTCCTGGATTCTGCGAACTTCGAAGAATTTTCTAAGAAATTTCCTCAAAATATCCTTAATCTGACAGTAGAGAACTACCCTATGTTAAACAAGGAAATACTACACGCCGAACTCTGTGCTGTATGAAAGACCAGACTTTAAGAATATTGATGGCGCCGTCCCTCTTCTTCAGCTTATTTATAGTAGCAATCTTCAGAATACATTTAGTGAAATTACAACCCTCCTTAAAATAATAGTGACAATACCCATGACAACAGCCGAACCCGAAAGATGTTTTTCAACTTTAAACAGGATTAAGATTTTGTCAGAAATTCTATGCACCAAGAACGGTTAACAGCTCTCGCTATGCTTTCAATAGAGAAAAAAACTTATTACTAATATGGGAGATTTGAATACCAAAGTGATAGAGAAGTTTGCCAGCAAAAAAAGCCGGAGAATGGATTTTAACTTTCGCCTTTGATGGGTAAGTCAATAATAATTTTTTTTTGTAGCACGCTAGTTTACTACGTTCACGAGCCGCCACTGGTAGCCACTATCAACAAGTAAAACTACATCTCCATACTCACCATTCTCAAACATTACACGACGATAGGAATTTTTGAACACAGTGCTATCATGCGTCGATCCTGATCATCTAGCAACAATGTCCAAAAACTGCAAGTTTACATTGCAAATACCTTGGACATTGAGTGAAAAATATCATTTTCTGTTGCGGTATAATTCTGCATCGTTACCACCTAAAACACAGGTTTTCTTTGTTTTAGCATAACTTGAAAATAGAATTGATTCTAAAATGACTGTAGAAGATAATAAAAATTTATCTGGTGAAGAAATTTTGATATAGGTGCAGTTCATAGCACCCACAACTTTCGGGAAGCGAGCAAGCTTATAGAACTCCAACTGTTCCCTTTTTATTTCCTCTCTTGTGTGCGGAAACTTTATGTATCGCTCACAAAGAGAAGCAATGGCACCACTCACTCTATGTATAATCCTATGAGCTGTTGGTTTACTCACACCAATATAGTTACCACCAGTTAACTGGGAACATCCCGTGGCATAGAAATGCAGTGCTGTCAGAAGTTGGTTCATTGGTGACACACAGAAATTCCTATTTAAAATGAGACACAGAGAATAAAATGAAACACAAAATATTGGTATTAAGTGGCAGACATGCCATGTATAGGCTACAATAATGTTGACTTAAATTAGATAAGATATGCAGGCCTAATGTATGTGAATATTTTGGTACAGAGTTTAAGGTTATGTTTAAGATTTTTTACATGAAGTATACACCAAAGAATTAAATCTGAAAATTTGTTAATGGTACGAAATTAGAGTGATGTTTCAGAAGCGAAAAAAATATAAGCTTATCTCCAGAAAAGCTATTCTGTATGAGGTACATTGTTTTCTTACATCAACACTATAAGTATCGTACGATTTTTATGTTGAAAGTATCTGTGACTGCAAATTAAAACTCCCGTCTTTATAACTTATATACATTTCACAGAAGCCAGTGTATAAAAAAAAAAATTGTGTCTTCTTCAGTGTAATGTATGACTTGAGGCTTTCCCGGCGTTTGATATAGAATAACTATTCTCGGGTTCTCAGCCAGGTGAGTTGGAGATTAGCTTCCAAGCTTTCGACGGCTAGCTCTGCCATCTTCTTCAGGGATGAAGAAGATGGCAGAGCTAGCTGTCGAAAGCTTGGAAGCTAATATCCAACTCACCTGGCTGAGAACCCTAGAAGAGTTATTCTTAAGTGTAGATTCTCTGGAGAATTATTCCCCAATAGTAATAATAATAATAATATTAATAGTAGGAAAAACAGGTTACATTAGCAAAGCATGCTGTACCAAGTTTGAAGTGAGGTTATGGATTAGGCCTATCTCATTCCACAATAATGTTACCTGCACAAATTACATACATTTAAATTTTCTGAACTTACTTATCGGTTGGATACTCCAAATTATATTCAATTTGTTGAAGAACAATAAGTGCAGATTCTTTCGTCATATTCTTCAGACCAGTCATTTCTCTCTTTCACCAATCTTGGGCGACATATTTCATATAAATAAAAATCACTATCACTAGACTCACATTCTCTCACTCCTTGTCGACGTATTTAATTCATAACAAACTCTTCGTCTTCAGAATCGCTATCAAAATGCAACATTTCTCATGCGGCGCGCCATGTTAAACACTTGCTATACCACAGATCACAAACAGAGCTATACAAAGATTAAGTCCTTACAACGGGAATATTCGCGGTTTAACTCTTACTCTCGATTCAGGAAGTTATACGGGTGTAAAGTGAGTGATGAAACGCTACAAAGTCTTACTCGTGGTTAAATCGAACATTAATCGAGAGTAAAGCGTTGGTGTAACCGGCCCTGAGACAGTTACTTCGCTGGAAAACCATGATTCTGTATGAGTTGAGGCTTTTCCAGCGTTTGATATAGAATAACTTTTCTCGGGTTCTCAGCCAGGTGAGTTGGAGATTAGCTTCCAAGCTTTCGACGGCTAGGTCTGCCATCTTCTTCAGGGACGAAGTAATGTGGGACGAGAAAACGAAAAATCGAAAGAGAATTGGGAGGACAAATTCAAAAGGTACGCAAAAAGCGTTCGTGCAAGGGGTTGGGGGCTGTACAAATCTAAATATGTGAGCTCCAAGCCTGTTGGCCATTAGTGTCACTCCGGGTTATGCTGTTCCACTGAAGGAGATCTAGAAATTTTTGAAGGGGAACCCTAAATTGGACGTAACCTCTCAGGTACCACATACGCGAGGGGGACTGAGATTTGATCAAGTGATCACGGAACGGGGCGAAGAGGAGACGGCTGGTGTTTGCCGTTAGGATGGCGAGACGCTGTCATCTGTTGTTCGATGACAAAGCATGTGAAGGCCGTCGGAAGAAGCGCCTCGAAATCTAAATATGCAATTTGAGAGGTCCCTGCCCTTTCAAATTGCGACTAATTGAGTGACCTCGTATATTTAATAGACAATTTATAGGTTCTGAACTAGGGCATACGTCGTTTATAATAAAGGGGAATATATATGGGGAAGGGCATATAGGTCCGTGGCCCATTTCTTATAGGGGTCATCCCGACATTTGTCTTATGTCTTAGGAAAACCACGGAATACCTTAGGCAGGATGAGTTGTCTCATATATAAGAGACTAGCCAATTTGGCTATTATGTAGGAGGTGATTGTTGTCATGAGCCTTGTTGAATCGTCTCAATTTAGAGACCAGCCATTTGGTTATATGATGGCTCAATTACGAAGAGGGGGAGAGATGTAATTGTTAATTAATTTAGAGTAATTAGGGAGATTCATGGGGATATGAATGCAGGTCTGAAGCCCATTTCTTTTAGGGCTCATCCCGACATTTGTCTTAGAGCCTTAGGAAAACCACGGAAAAAACTTAGGCAGGATGAGTTGTCTCAATATCAGAAACTAGCCAGTTGGCTATTAGGTTGAATGACTCTATGAATCGATGGATATATACTAGGCCATTGGCTCTAAGATAGTTCCATCGATCAACAAAAGTAGACATGAAGGGAGGGGGATTTTGTTTAGCCCAGTTAAGACAAGGTCATTTTAAAGCGGTTGCACTATCCAAGGAGTCTCATGGAGTTGAGTCGTGGCTACCAAAACCTGGGAGTAACGCGAGCCTCCCTGTCCTCCTGTCTCAAGAGTATAGCTAATGGACCTGTCTGGTGTCTACGCCGTAACCAAGGATCATACTGGCCGAGGCCAGATATGAGCGGGTTGGGGTTAGCACGAGCTTCCGCATACAGGTTCCTAGCCAGTCGAGCAATGAACTCATCTGTGGTTGGCAACTCTAGTTCATCATGGAACTTTCTTCTCGAGGCGACTCGGGGGAGATAGGTAATGAGTCGATAACCTGGTTGTGGATAACTTGGAGTTTACGGAGATGGGACACTGCCGCCAACCCCCATGCGGGTGCGGCATAGGTAATGACAGAGCGAATGAGGGCCTTATACATGGTAAGTCCTACCCCCAGGTTGTCAGGAGTTAAGGCCGCCAGAATGGGATAGTGTCTAACTATAAGCCCGTTGGCCTTACGAAGAAGGGATTGGATGTGATCTCGGAAGTTGAGATGAGAGTACATAATGATCCCTAAATATTTAATTTGGTTCATCCACGGCATTTCTCGTCCGAAGAGTGTGGGTGGTGGTGGTATATGCTCTTAGTGAAAAGAGTATGGCCTGACATTCCTCTACATTGACCTTGATTCTCCAGTCGTGGAAATACGGGTGGAGGTGATCTACGATCGACTGCAATCTACGGGACGCTAATCTATAGGTTTTGCCCATCGCCAAGGGGGCAGTGTCGTCTGCATAGATATACAGATGACTAGTTCTGCCGTGAATATAGCGAAACGGGAGGTCATTAATGAATATATTGAAAAGTATGGGACCGATAATGGAACCCAGTGGGACTCCTGCGTGAATTTCACGGGGGGTGGAGAAACTAGTGCCTACACGGGTTTTGAATGTACGGCCTCGGAGGTAGTTAGAAATGAGGCGTATCATTCCACCTAGGACTCCCATTCCCAGTAACATGAAACCTTGTCGAATGCTCGCTCGATGTCCAGGTAAACTGCAGCTACTACACGCTATGTTCTCATAGCCCAGGTAATTTCCTTTGTCATGCGGAGTGCCTGGAGTGTAGCGGAACGACCAGGGTGGAAACCGAACTGCTCGTTCCTGATTTGGGGCAACACTACTCCAGTGAGGCGTCTATGTATAAAACCGCTCCGCCAGTTTGCTGAGACAACTGAGGAGACTAATACGCCTATAGTTGCTCGGATTCGTCTTATCCTTTCCGGGCTTTGGAAAGAGAACCTCGTGAGCCTCTTTCCAGGGAATGGGATAGTGACCTGAAGCCAAGATGTTATTAATTATCTCTGCTATGCGCTTCAGAGCTGACCTTGGGAGATGCTGCAATATAATTCCTAGGATACCGTCGGCTCCTGCGGCCTTATGAGGGCCGAGGCGACGAATGAAATGGGTGACCTCTTGGATGTGCGTAGGTCCTATCCCATTTTTCGGCTCCCGGCTATGGAGGTCTCGAACCGATCCCTCAACAGCGCTGATATGGGGCAAGTTTAAATTTTGTTCCACGGGTTGAAAAGTGGTGTCTAGAACGTCTACCAGTGCGGTAGCCTTCTCCTCAGGAGTAAAGGCCGTGACATCTTGACCGACTGCTAATGGGTGTATAGTTTGAGATAGATTGGACATAGTTCGAGATACACGCCAGACATCTGACATGTTTCTGCTGTCCATCGTCTCAACCTTGGATTTCCAAGCATCCACGACCGTTTCGTGGACCGCCTCACTGATCAGCCTGCGCAAGCCGTTTATTTCTATTCTACGTTCGTGTGACCTAGTACGCTTCCACAATGTTCTTGCTCTATTGCGGGCGATCTTTAGGTCTCTAATATATCCTGGGAGCTGCACCCGTCCCGGTTGTGAAGACCGTTTCGGTATTGCAGCAACTATTGCCTTCTTTATGCACTCCGTCAGGTCGCTATGTGACATCTCTATCCTTGCCGGAGTGACTTCAGGGGGGAGTGGTGGAAGCGTAGCGGCTACTTGGTCTTTGAAGAACACCCAGTCTGCCGACTTGTAGTTGAATTTCTCAGCGGTTGGGGAGAGTTCGACTGGGTGCATGATCTCCATTATCACCGGTAGGTGGTCGGACGGAAGATCATCCAGGGTTGTTAGTCTCGCTCTAGTTGTGAGACCTTTCACCAGAGCGATGTCTAATATGTCAGGGAGTTGATTTGCAGCATCCGGTACGTGTGTGGGTTCCCTAGGGACCATCACGACGTATCCGTTTCCTGTAGAATTTAGAAAAAGCCTATCGCCCTGCCGATTGGGCGTTGACAGTTCCAGCTAGCGTGCTTCGCGTTGAGGTCGCCGGCGACTACGAATCTATCGGATAGACTTGTCACTATATCTAAATCGCGTTTACTTAGTGTGCCCGGAGGACTGTAGGCAGCCTTAAGCAGAAAGGGGAGTCTGCCTATGTACGCTCTAATAGCCACTGCCTCTAATGCCGCTAGCTGGGGAAGGAGATACCCACAGTGCGCGATCGAAGAACGAACGAACACCGCTACACCTCCGCCTCTTCTGCCCGCTCTATCTTGTCTATAGACTTTATACCTCGCGCATCTTAAATTTACTTGCGGTGTCAAGAACGTTTCTGTTATAAATGCTACGTCTATATTATTAGCGTCTAGGAAAGCCCTGAACTCATGTCTATCATGTCTAAGGCCCCTGGCGTTCCATATATACATCCTAGCAACTCCGTCACTTCGTCTGGCCATTGAGAGAAACGAGGGAGGTTAGGAGGTTAAATATGTCCGGGAGGGCAGACATAGGATTCTCCATGAGGAGAATATCACTCTCGTTAACCCATCTAGGATTGGGGTGAGCGGGAGGTTGGGGTTTGCTAGTTGCAACGCCTCGGCAAATTGCTGGACTTGGTCGAGGGTAGCCTCTCGATCAGTCGGGCCTTTCGAGGTGCTTGCAATAGCTTTCTGCTCGGCCGGTGGGACAGGGGCGGAGATGGACTCTACCGTGGTAGCCTTGGTGGCTTTTCTGCTGCCTCTGTTGCACTTAGGCCGCTGGGAAAGGGGTCCTACATTATTGGCAGCAGTTTGGGTGGCTGTCACAGTGGACCACAGAGGCGCGGCAACGAGCACATCCAAAAGCGAAGGGATGTCCGCCTTCTGCTGCTGTTGGCGGACCAGCCCGAGTTCCGTGCGTCGCTCCGCACGAGGCCCCTGCACAGAGGCGCGAGCCTCAGGCTGCGGCTGCTGTTCTCGGAACAGCTGCTGCTGCCTCGCAACTCGCTCCACCCGCTGCTGCCGGAGACACTCGTATTGGAGCGTCCGCTGTTCCTCGAGCTCTGCCCTCCTCTGTCGGGCAGCCCTGCTCGTTCCTTCTTGGCATCTCTAACCTGTAGTGCTACAGGACACCCTCCGTAATTATCGGTGTGAGCGCACCACAGAGTGCGAATGTAGCGGGGACTTCGTCCGGCTTGCCACAATCTTTAGTCCTATGGTGGCATGCGCAAGCTCGACACATAGGCTGCGCTTTGCACCAAGTCTGCGTGTGGTAGTACCACTGGCAGTTGCTACACTGAGGCGGACGCTTGCTGGAGACGTAGTCCAAAACTGTTACCTTCATCAGGCAGCACTGCCGCAAGGCTCTTATCCTATCCCGGGTTTCGGGGGAATTCTCCACATCGAGAATGACCATTAGAAGTTTGGCCTTTGTCCTTGAACTCTAAGCCCAGCGAGCCAGTGAAGCCTGGCGTAATAATAACGGGTGGGATATCACCACGTCGCCTAGTGAGGGCCGTCTCAACATCATCTTCCTCGTCCTCATGCACTCACACCCACAATTACGGAGGGGGTCCTGTAGCACTACAAGTTAGAGATGCCGCGGAAGGAACGAGCAGGGCTCCCCGACGGAGGAGGGCAGAGCTCGAGGAACAGCGGACGCTCCAATACGAGTGGCTCCGGCAGCAGCGGGTAGAGCGAGCTGCGCGGCAGCAGCAGCTGTTCCGAGAACAGCAGCCGCAGCCTCAGGCTCGCGCCCCTGTGCAGGGGCCTCGTGCGGAGCGACGCACGGAACTCGGGCCGGTCCGCCTACAGCAGCAGCAGGCGGACATCACTTCGCTTTTGGATGTGCTCGTTGCCGCGCCTCTGTGGTCCACTGTGGCAGCGACAGCCACCCAAACTGCTGCCAATAATGTAGGACCCCTTTCTCAGCGCCCTAAGCGCAACAGGGGCATCAGAAAAGCCACCAAGGCTACCACGGTAGAGTCCATCTCCGCCCCTGTCCCACCGGCCGAGCAGGAAGCTATTGCAAGCACCTCGAAAGGCCCGACTGATCGAGAGGCTACCCTCGACCAAGTCCAGCACTTTGCCGAGGCGTTGCAACTAGCAAACCCCAAACTCCTGCTCGCCCCAATCCTAGAAGGGTTAACGAGAGTGATAGTTCTCCTTATGGAGAATCCTATGTCTGCTCTCCCGGACATATTTAAGCTCCTAACATCCCTCGTTTCTCTCAATGGCCAGACGAAGTGACGGAGTTGCTAGAATGTGTATATGGAATTCCAGGGGCCCTAGACATGATAGACATGAGTTCAGGGCTTTCCTAGACGCTAATAATATAGACGTAGCATTTATAACAGAAACGTTCTTGACACCGCAAGTAAATTTAAGATGCGCGAGTTATAAAGTCTATAGACAAGATAGAGCGGGTAGAAGAGGCGGAGGTGTAGCGGTGTTCGTTCGTTCTTCGATCGCGCACTGTGGGTATCTCCTTCCCCAGCTAGCGGCATTAGAGGCAGTGGCTATTAGAGAATACTTAGGCAGACTCCCCTTTCTGCTTATGTATGTATGTATTTATTCACACTGCAATGGGTATATACCCGGTGGCGTGGTAACTAATTACACTCAATAATGACAATAATAAACTTAATAATTAAAATACAATTAACGATAATACTAATAATAATAATAATAATAATAATAATAATAATAATAATAATAATAATAATAATGATAATAACAACAACTACAACAACAGGGAATATACTAAATTAAATGAAACGATCACTTAAAATAATTTTTGAAATATTCTAATTTGTATCTTAAAACTAAGATCGAACTAAAACCCACGAGTATATGTTCATATCTGCACAAGTACCTTTCAAAATTACACTCATTTCGCTGTCAACTCACTCACTGCACTGGAACTTCGACACATTTCACTGATTCTATCCTGATTTCACTAACACTTCAAAAAGATTTCACTGTTCAAATACTTTGCACTGCCACTATAACATATACAGCTTCACTGACAGGAACACGTTTCACTTACACAGCACACTTCACTGACACGACATACTTCTTCACTGATACAACACACTTCACTGACACAACATAATTCTTCACTGATACAACACTTCAATAACAACATATCATTTACACCCTTTAAGTACTGTGTATAATTACCGTCTATTAGTAAGGTCCTTAAGCCTATTTTTAAATACATGTTTGGTTGTTGGTAAAGCCTTTAGTAAGTCTGCAGGTAAAGCATTCCAGTCCCTGATAGTACGATTGAGAAAAGAAAAATTTCCAGTGTCCGTCCTCTGCCTTCTTTCCCTCAATTTATATGAGTGGTCGTTCCTTGAAGAGTAATTTGGCGGCTGCAACCTATTTTTTATTTCTTTCCAGGCAGGCTCACCTCTGTATGTTTTGAACAGTGCGCATAATCGAATTCGCGTTCTCCTGTCCGTGAGTGTGTCCCATTTTAATGGTGAATTTATGGCTGCCTACAGTCCTCCGGGAACACTAAATGAACGCGATTTAGATATAGTGACAAGTCTATCCGATAGATTCTAGTCGCCGGCGACCTCAACGCGAAGCACGCTAGCTGGAACTGTCAACGCCCAATCGGCAGGGCGATAGGCTTTTTCTAAATTCTACAGGAAACGGATACGTCGTGATGGTCCCTAGGGAACCCACACACGTACCGGATGCTGCAAATCAACTCCCTGACATATTAGACATCGCTCTGGTGAAAGGTCTCACAACTAGAGCGAGACTAACAACCCTGGATGATCTTCCGTCCGACCACCTACCGGTGATAATGGAGATCATGCACCCAGTCGAACTCTCCCCAACCGCTGAGAAATTCAACTACAAGGCGGCAGACTGGGTGTTCTTCCAAGACCAGGTAGCCGCTACGCTTCCACCACTCCCCCCTGAAGTCACTCCGGCAAGGATAGAGATGTCACATAGCGACCTGACGGAGTGCATAAAGAAGGCAATGGTTGCTGCAATACCGAAACGGTCTTCACAACCGGGACGGGTGCAGCTCCCAGGATATATTAGAGACCTAAAGATCGCCCGCAATAGAGCAAGAACATTGTGGAAGCGTACTAGGTCACACGAACGTAGAATAGAAATAAACGGCTTGCGCAGGCTGATCAGTGAGGCGGTCCACGAAACGGTCGTGGATGCTTGCAAATCCAAGGTTGAGACGATGGACAGCAGAAACATGTCAGATGTCTGGCGTGTATCTCGAACTCTGTCCAATCCGTCTCAATCTATACACCCATTAGTAGTCGGTCCAGATGTCACGGCCTTTACTCCTGAGGAGAAGGCTACCGCACTGGCAGACGTTCTAGAGACCACTTTTCAACCCGTGGAACGAAATTTAAACTTGCCCCATATCAGAACTGTTGAGGAATCGGTTCGAGATCTCCTTAGCAGGGAGCCGGAAAATGGGATACGACCTACGAACACCCACGATGTCGCCCATTTCATTCGTCGCCTCGGCTCTCATAAGGCCGCAGGAGCCGACGGTATCCTAGGAATTATATTGCAGCATCTCCCAAGGTCAGTTATGAAGCGCATAGCAGAGATAATTAATAACATTTTGGTTTCCGGTCATTATCCCATTCCCTGGAAAGAGGCTCACGTATTTCTTTTTCCAAAGCCCAGAAAGGATAAGACGAAGCCAAGCAACTATAGGCCTATTAGTCTCCTCAGTTGTCTCAGCAAACTGGAGGAGCGGGTTTATACATAGACGAATCACTGAAGTAGTGTTGCCCCAAATCAGGACCGAGCAGTTCGGTTTCAACCCTGGTCGTTCCACTGCACTCCAGGCACTCCGCATGACGGTGGACATTACCTGGGATATGCGCACGTAGCGTGTAGTAGCTGCAGCTTACCTGGACATCGAGCGAGCATTCGACAAGCTTTGGCATGAGGGACACCTCGTTAAGTTACTGGGAATGGGAGTCCTAGATGGAATGATACCCCTCATTTCTAACTACCTGCGAGGCGTTACATTCAAAACCCGTGTAGGCACTAGTTTCTCCACCCCCCCGTGAAATTCACGCAGGAGTCCCACTGGGTTCCATTATCGGTCCCATACTTTTCAATATATTCATTAATGACCACCCGTTTCGCTGTATCCACGGCAGAAGTAGTCATCTGTATATATATATATATATATATATATATATATATATATATATATATATATATACAGACGACACTGTCCTCTTGGCGATTGACAAAACCTATAGATTAGCGTCCCGTAGATTGCAGTCGATCTTAGACCACCTGCAGCCGTAGTTCCACGACTGGAGAATCAAGGTCAATGTAGAGGAATGTCAGGCCATACTCTTTTCACTAAGAGCATATACCACCACCACCCACACTCTTCGGACGAGAAATGCCGTGGATGAACCAAATTAAATATTTAGGGATCATTATGTACTCTCATCTCAACTTCCGAGATCACATCCAATCCCTTCTTCGTAAGGCCAACGGGCTTATAGTTAGACACTATCCCATTCTGGCGGCCTTAACTCCTGACAACCTGGGGGTAGGACTTACCATGTATAAGGCCCTCATTCGCTCTGTCATTACCTATGCCGCACCCGCATGGGGGTTGGCGGCAGTGTCCCATCTCCGTAAACTCCAAGTTATCCACAACCAGGTTATCGACTCATTACCTATCTCCCCCGAGTCGCCTCGAGAAGAAAGTTCCATGATGAACTAGAGTTGCCAACCACAGATGAGTTCATTGCTCGACTGGCTAGGAACCTGTATGCGGAAGCTCGTGCTAACCCCAACCCGCTCATATCTGGCCTCGGCCAGTATGATCCTTGGTTACGGCGTAGACACCAGACAGGTCCATTAGCTATACTCTTGAGACAGGAGGACAGGGAGGCTCGCGTTACTCCCAGGTTTTGGTAGCCACGACTCAACTCCATGAGACTCCTTGGATAGTGCAACCGCTTTAAAATGACCTTGTCTTAACTGGGCTAAACAAAATCCCCCTCCCTTCATGTCTACTTTTGTTGATCGATGGAACTATCTTAGAGCCAATGGCCTAGTATATATCCATCGATTCATAGAGTCATTCAACCTAATAGCCAACTGGCTAGTTTCTGATATTGAGACAACTCATCCTGCCTAAGTTTTTTCCGTGGTTTTCCTAAGGCTCTAAGACAAATGTCGGGATGAGCCCTAAAAGAAATGGGCTTCAGACCTGCATTCATATCCCCATGAATCTCCCTAATTACTCTAAATTAATTAACAATTACATCTCTCCCCCTCTTCGTAATTGAGCCATCATATAACCAAATGGCTGGTCTCTAAATTGAGACGATTCAACAAGGCTCATGACAACAATCACCTCCTACATAATAGCCAAATTGGCTAGTCTCTTATATATGAGACAACTCATCCTGCCTAAGGTATTCCGTGGTTTTCCTAAGACATAAGACAAATGTCGGGATGACCCCTATAAGAAATGGGCCACGGACCTATATGCCCTTCCCCATATATATTCCCCTTTATTATAAACGACGTATGCCCTAGTTCAGAACCTATAAATTGTCTATTAAATGTACGAGGTCAACCAATTAGTCGCAATTTGAAAGGGCAGGGACCTCTCAAATTGCATATTTAGATTTCGCGGCGCTTCTTCCGACGGCCTTCACATGCCTTGTTATCGAACAACAGAAGACAGCGTCTTGCCATCCTAACGGCAAAGACCAGCCATCTCCTCCTCGCCCCGTTCCGTGATCACTTGATCAAATCTCAGTCCCCCTCGCGTATGTGGTACCTGAGAGGTTACGTCCAATTTCGGCTTCCCCTTCAAAATTTCTAGATCTCCTTCAGTGGAGCAGCGTAACCCGGATTGAGACTAGTGGCCAACAGGCTTGGAGCTCACATATTTAGTTTTGTACAGCCCCCAACCCCTTGCGAGGACGCTTTTTGCGTACCTTTTAAATTTGTCCTCCCAATTCTCTTTCGATTTTTCGATTTTCGATTTTCGTCCCACATCACTTCGCCCCTGAAGAAGATGGCAGAGCTAGCCGTCGAAAGCTTGGAAGCTAATTTCCAACTCACCTGGCTGAGAACCCGAGTAGAGTTATTCCCAACCATGATTGTTCCTATTATGACATCAGGATTATGCGAATGTACTAGGTTCCAGAATTCAACTGATGTGTTATAAATACTCCTACAATTGATCTGCAGCGCTACTAAAGACTTACCATTACATGACATAATATTACTGATCTCTGATTTATCCGCTGTGTCTGCCGCTACTGGCCCCGTCTCTCCCATTGCCGCCGCCTCGCCGCTTCTTCCGCCGTTGTACTAGTACAGACTATTTTCCGCCACTATTCCCGGTCAATGGTAGCTTCGCACCACCGCACCGTCCCCTGGACCAAGTGCGTGAACCAAATGTCCGAACATGCAATTCCTCTTGTACATCTAGTGGAAAAAGTGGAAATGAAAAAGTGAAAGCGGCATCTATGAAGCAGAAGTAGAACTTCATCCTATCTCCTTCCACTGTCCAGCATCTCTTTCTTATTCTTCTTCTTCTTCTTCTTCTTCTTACTTTGCTAACGGTAGTAATCGATCTGTCGATTTTGCTAACGAAACGCACCCACGGTTTTTGGTCACGCTTTAGATCACTCGGCTACTGAGACGACTTCTGGTGGAAGGGAAAATGAATGTTCAAGGGGGACTGCCATAAGGTATTGCATATAACATCTCGAAGTAACGGCCAAGGATTGCTCCAAGAATACATCGCGCGTTCGTAGAGCTTCATTGTGCCCGTGTCCAGCTTCGAGTACTGACGGAACCACGTGTTATCATGAGCCGTACAGAAGACGTGTACTTCTTCCTGAAATTGAACAGGGAGAATTTAACGAAGGATACGATAAGGTATTATGAGGAGCATGGACGTGCTATCACAGTCTAGTATATGCAGTGACGAAGTTTGAGTTAATGAGGATACTAGAAACAATATACTGTGCCGGTACTGTTTCACATTGTATGTGATGAGGCGATAGTAGCGGTTAGCAACTATATATGGATGCATATTTCCTACGTATTGAGCTTCGTGACTGTATATACTAGGCTGTGGTGCTACGTTAATAGGTGAGTGTAGTTTTATTCTAAGTTTGTGTGTGTTAATCCCAACTAAATACGTGAGTGTTGTTGTGTTGTGTTGAATTCACATTAAATTTTATGTCGAATGTACATTTTCATTTTAATGTGGCGGGTCATATGTTGTGTGGAATGCACATTGTATTTTATGTCGAATGCACATTTTCATTTTAATGTGGTGGGGTCATGTGACAGCGGTAGTACAAGCAATGAGCCGGAGAGAGAACAGACAGTGGAGAGAGAGAGAGCAGGCAGCTGCCGTGTATCGAGCGAGGTGCAGGGCGGCGAGAGTGGGGATAACTTCAACTACTGGCGTTCTCTATATTGCGATTTATCCAATTAATTGTCTTGTGAAACAGTATCACCAAAGACATTAATGACAAGTTTATTTCACTTCTTACAGTTTGTGAAATTTTCTGTCTTCTTTCTTTGGGCAAATATAACATCTTTCACTTTTACAATTTTCTACGGATGGTTGTACCTCTTCTGCATGAATCTGTGGTTCTGGTGGGTAAGCCACTTCCAAGATATTGGCAGAAAGGGCTTAAGATTTGCTGATAGTCTAGTTTCATTCACACGCCAATGCAACTGTGGCAGTACAGTTCTCCTTGCTAAATTCTTAAAAAAACTTTTCTTTTCTTTACAGTTTCATTCCTCTCCTTGCTTCGAAACAGCATGAATGACTTCACTGCAGCTACTACATGAAATATGATATGTAAAATGGTTTTTAATACCAAAGGGTGAGGTGACTAGTATTGTAGTTAGCGCACTTGTTGTCTAAAGATTCCAGATCACGTTTTGTCAGGCTGTAGGATGATACTACAGTGTGAATCAAAAGTCTGAAACCATATAAATATCTTCCACATGCTTGATTTTCGATTACTATAGGTGTTACCAGTATTTGTAAGACCGAAATATGCTTTACCAGTGACACATTCGATTCTAGCACTCAGCTATCTCAACCGTCAATTTGGATGCAACTTTGAAATTTTAAGTGCAAAGTGGGTCATGTAGGTACTCGTGAGAATATGGAAATCATGTGAAATTTCTCTGAAAGAAACAATGGTGTAATCTGATTTGAGATATCTCTAATCGTTTTAAAGTTATTTAAAGATAACTGTCATAATGACACAAAACATTAGTTACTGCATCTACAGATATTTTGTAACATGGTACAGTACCTACTAAGGAAGCTTTGAAAAGGATATTTTTATGCAATTCTGGTAATTAACGTTACCTGCTCTACTGTCTCCCAATTGTACTTTTATGCAGAACCACAATTTGAGCTATCTGACTATTAGTTTTTCCATATTCACTTAATGTCACAATCTGTGTAGCCTTTTTCTACCCATTTGTTAATTAGAATTTGTCAGTCAAACTCTTTCAATTACAAAAACAGAACAGATTATCACGAAAAATTCCTATGAACATTCAAAGGGATTTTTAACAGACAAGAAGGAACAGGAAGTAGGAATCAGCAACTGTACACACTACAGAGACATATGGAAGCAATAGAAACAATTGACATCAGGGACAACAGACCACGCACAGCAGCAATTCTCACAGACAGCACAATAACAATAGACTCCTTAAAGAACAATCACAACCACAAATATCTTATAGACGAAATCAGGAAGAAAGTCTTAATTTTGGAGAAAGTAAACTGAACGATAGAATTCTTCTGGATCAAGGCCCACGTCGGAACATACGGTAATGAACTTGCGGATCGACTAGCGAAGGGAGCGGCACAAAACAAGGATGCAGCAGTGTGATTTGACAAAATTCCAAAAAGTATAATTCAAAGTGAAATAGAAGAAGAAGGAAAACTAAAATGGCAAAAACAATGGGACGACACCACAAAGGCAACGATAACAAAATCCTACTTTCCTAATGTAAAAGAGAGGCTTAAGATGGAATTAAATATTACAGCCATCTTCACGTCAATGGTGACAGGACACGGGATGAATACAGCCTACCTCCATCGATTCAAGTTACTGGAGAGTGCAACATGTCCGTGTAATAGTGGAAGTCAGACTATAGATAACTTGCTATATGATTGCACAATATTAAGAAAACAAAGGGAAATTCTAAGAAACAGCTTTTCGAAGACAGTAAGTTGGCCATCTACCAAATACCAGCTTATAAAATTACATCTTCAACCATTCATCACTTTCATTAATTCAATAGATTTTGAACAATTGTAGGAATGCATTTATTGCTACGTTACACATATTTATAATTCAACTTTTATAAAATTAAAAATTTGTTTAAAAACTCACAATTGCAATACATTCGAATCATGTATATACTTTATTTTCTTTTTATTTAGGTTAAGCCATATATATATATATATATATATATATATATATATATATATATATTTGTATTAATTCTCTATCTTGCTTAGGTATGATGAATGCATCCAAATGTATATTTATCGTAGGAAACGGAAAATCTAAAACATGTAGTATTACTCTGTAATGGAGCATGTTGTTCAATGAAAAAAGACATATGTGGAGAATGAATAAAACCAGCAGAAGCATTTACTACCATCTGGGAGCACAATACACATTAACCCATAAAATGCAAAATTTTCGTCTTATGCATTCAATTAACAAATGCTACACAGAGTGCCATGTAAACAATCATAAATGAAGTTGTTACATACCATTAGGAAGGAAATAAAACAAGCTTTCAGAAAATATATAGATTGTATTACTTTCTAAACACCTGTCACATTAAAACATGATATAACTTAATCTGAAGGAAAAATTACCAGAGTTACTATTAATTTGTCGGCACTGTATATGAGCTAGTACACAAAATGTAGTCAACAGAAAATTATGGATACGCTCTTGTAACACTTGTATAACGTTAACTTGTATACCTTCATTAACGTTATTTGCTTTACTGTGTTAATATTATAAAAATACCTGGCTCACTAGTTTCGACGTTGTTTATAGAAAAGCCGAGAAACGTCAGAGTTAAGGAAGACATCTTCAGATGAAACAGAGTTTTCTCTTGTTAGGTCATGGAAGAATTGAACATACAATTTCTAAAGGAGCCAAGCTTCAAGCCGACAAACGTAACGAATTGTAGAACAAAAGACTTTAGTAATTGAGAGACTTACTGACGTTGTGCTTCTTAGGTAAGCAAGAGCTTGTAGATGAAAGTTTCGACAACAAAGGGAATTATATTGAATT
Organism: Periplaneta americana; assembly: GCF_040183065.1. Classification (NCBI taxonomy): domain Eukaryota; kingdom Metazoa; phylum Arthropoda; class Insecta; order Blattodea; family Blattidae; genus Periplaneta; species Periplaneta americana. The sequence goes on along the minus strand of NC_091125.1, from coordinate 57,748,602 downwards.
ATTTTTGTAACTTCTCTCCAGAGAAGAACAATTTGTACGTGATCATTTGCAGTGCTCTTCCGACTTTAAAGTTACGTCAAATGCATATGACCGTACAAATGGAAACGCGTTCTGGAGATGTTGAAAAGATGAAGTGTGTAGAATTGCTAGATCAAAATATCTTTGTGGGATATAAACTAAATTTCCTCGTTATTAAATTAAATAATATTCTATCCACATATTCATTTTTCAACGAAGAACGATTAGAAAATGAATTAAAGAATATTTATGTAGATGAAGAAAGGCATTCACTCCCTGCAGATCTCCTGAAATTAATAATTAGCCCGTAGTTTGTCTCGGCATTCGCCATTACTACAGCTTTCTCCAAAAGGAGTGTGAGCACATTGAAAAGGGTAAAATATTATCTTAATTCAGTGAAATAGTAGTAGTGGTAGTTGTAGTGGTAGCGGAGCCTTGATGAAAGCACGCCATCGTACTCTATTGTTCGCCAATGCTTTAATTTCTTTCCAGCTTTTTCCTACCTGTTTAGCCTCATCTCTATTTGTGTTACTACATGTTATTTTAGGTCTTTTTCTTCGTCTGTTCAGTCCTTGGGGGTTCCAATCCATAGCCATTTTAGTGATGTTATCATTTTCTCTCTTTAGTACGCAGGTACATGCCCAATCCACTTCCATTTTCTGAATTTGATTTCTTTGCTGATTTCGTGCTGATCTGCTCTTCTCCAGAGTTCCGTATTAGTTATAATCTCTGGCCACCAAATACCCATGATGTTCCTCAAGCAACGATTTATGAAGACTTGCAATTTATTTTCAATTTGTTTCGTTGCCTTCCAAGTTTCGCACAATTCAGTGAAGAATGATAGATTAAATTCTCTCAGTGCAATCGCCGTTGAAAAGAAACTGGTTAGATCAACTTACACTTGTTCAGACTTTCAAAGAACGAGTAATTCATATTTTTGCAACCAAGAAGAATCGACACTTGGACCCGCTGTTTAAAATATTTATTTACCATAGTGCCCCGAATATAAGCCGCAACTTTTATCCAATTTTCAACTGCAAAAAATCAGGGTGCGGCTTATATTCACTACCTAAGCTTTTACATGATATGTGCTGTTTAAAAATTGCGGTCTGCTCATTTCCAACAATACAGCTAGCATCTGTAAGCGAAACTGGCGGCATTTTGACCCAACAATGCGAACTTTTACCTGGCGTTAAAATTATGTTTAATTGTTGTTTCATAACGTCGGCTAAGAATGAAAATCTCGTATCTCATTAAATTTTTTTTTTTTTTGCCTAATCGGAAGTTAATCTCATAACTTATCCGTAAAAAGTGTAAAAATAACTGTTTCTGTTTCTTACTTAAAAGTTAAATTTGGTAAATTATGTTTAAAAAAGTATAAAAATGAAGTCCACAGACAGTTTTTTTGTTCCTCCTGTGAAGTTTGGTTCTCGTGAGATACGAGGTTTTCATTCTTAGCCGACGATAAGCTTGTATATTTCAGCTCAGTTTCAGTAAGAAGTTGGATACTGGTAAGAAAGTCTGTTTCACGCCGATATGAATGATATTTACAGCGAAAAGCATCATCACGCCAAGGAATTCGACATAGTATTGTAAATACGCCGAAGCTTCAATCTTACACTTATGCGTTATGCCAAAACCACAACCAACAGAGAAGAAGAAGAAAGCGTTATGCCAAAACCACAACCAACAGAGAAGAAGAAGAAAGTATGAATTGGACGAATCTAATGTGCGACGTTAGGTTGTTTCAGAAGAAAAATGAAAAAAGAAAAAGCAGTTTTAACGAGAAAATCGTTCAGGGGATCGAAATATGGCAAATATCTGGAACTTGAATCTAGGATTCTTTCCTACGTCCAAGGTAAGAGGAAAGATGGGATGCTTATCTCACAAGACATAATCCAACTGAAGAAAATAGTGAGAGTGATGAAGTGAATACTGGCAGTGATGACAGTGAATAAGACAATAATGGTAATGTGTTAGGTGCCAGTGTTTTGTTCCATATATTAGAAAAAAATGTTTACATGTAAGTACAAGAAAATAAATGATTCAACCCTTAATCTGGGTGCGGCTTATATTGATGCATGAACCTTTTTTTTCCCTTGAATATTAAGGGTGCGGCTTATATCTGAGGGCGGCTTATTTTCGGGCCAATGTGGTATTTATTCTGGTAGAGTTAAGGCCATGAGACCTCCTCTTACACACTACTGGTACCTAATATTTGTGGAAATTGCAACACCAAGAAGGATACATGTGACTGAAATGAAGTTCATGCGCTACCACTGATTAGGTGCATGACAATCAGTGGCGGCTGGTGGTGAAAATTTATGGGTGTGCACTCTTAAACAAGATTGTCTAACCTTGACATAAATACATGCATACATACCTTAGCATACAGATGGAGGTTCTTCGCCGGAATTTCAGTAACATTATTTCCTTCCAAGTTCATTAGTGACACTTTCAGTCCATTTAAAAATAGTTTATGAAATATACAACTTAAGTTTATTAATTAACGTAAAACTACAATGAAACAATTACAAAACGCTGAATAACCTTTCAATCACATCACATTTGAATCAATTTCCTGTGAATAAAGTTCATTCTTCTGTCCTTCTGTTGTGAAAATTTATCGATTACTTTTTCATTGAAGTTCGGGATTGATCGAACAAGTTGTTTTTCAATCGACAACATCGCTAATGCAGTTAGTCTCTCTTGTGACATTGTGCTGCGGAGAAAGGTTTTAATCCTCTTTAGTGTCGAAAAACATCTCTCCGCTTCACTAGTGGTCATGGGTGTGGTAGTCAATACTTTGAGAACTTTCAGAGCTTCACTGAATATTTTCTGCAGATTATTCTGAATAATGAATTCTAGCAAATCAACAGCACAGGCTACATTCCGGAAGTCCTCACGCATGTACATGATTTCTAATTCTGTTCTCAGTTTGGAACTATCAACAAAGGGATAGGCTTAACATGCTTGGAAGAGGCTTTCCTCTGGGAAATTTCTATTAAATGATACGAAATTTTCCGAAGAAAAGAGATTTGATGCCATAAGATGGCCTGTGAAGGAGACACGTTCTTTAGCTTGCACAGTAATAACATCACACACTTCTTTAGCTGCAACTCTTCTTGAAGCTGGAGTCTCTTGACGTCTTCGTTTCGTTGAAGACGGCTCTTCTAAAATGTCGTCCACTGTATTCCTAACAGATTTCACTGCAGATTTAAATGAAGAGATTGCACTGTTCACTGTAACAGTATCTATTATTCTCTTTTGGAGCTGTTGATATAAAATATCCACATGTGGCATTATCTGGTGAAAAAATTCAAGCCAGAATTGGAACACAGGCTGCTCCATTTTAAAATGCAGACCTCTTGCTTGTGTGATGGTATTTACTTGTTTACTTGAATTCTCAATTATCTCAAGACATTCCATCAATGATTCTCTGTGTTCGTACACTGTTTCTACAGTTCTAGATTTGAAGTTCCATCTGATGTTTGAAGCTGAAGGAATTCTTCTGCCTACAACTTCATCTAAAACGTTAACTCTTTGAGGTGAGTTGGCAAAAAACTGAGGAATTTCAGTGAGATCTGAAAAAAATATACGAACTTGTGTATTTTGGCTGGTTGCTTGAGCCATTATCAGATTTAGTTTGTGAGTATAACAATGTACGTAATGAGCGTATGGATAAATTTGTTTCACGATCTCCTGTACACCCGAATGTTCTCCACTCATCACATTAGCTCCATCATAGCTCTGTGATATAACTTTGGTCTTGTCTGATACCACTTCTTCTAAAGCGTCTTTCACACAAGTAGCCAAAGCCTGTGCGTCATGACCGCAAGGGTTTTTGAATGTCCAGAATCTTTCAACTGGCTTTCCATTGGAGAGCAGGTAGCGAAACACTATGACCATTTGGTATTGAGACGAAACGTCTGAAGTCTCATCTGCTATTACGGAGAGGAAATCGGCTTGTTGTATTTCTGTTTTAATTTCATCTCGGCACACGTCAAGCATACATTGTAAGAGATCATTCTGGATTTCTTTAGAGTTCCTTTAAACACTGTTGCCCTTTTTAGATGATCCTTTAATAGTGTATCCAATTCAGATGTAAAATCTATTAGTCCTCTGAAAATACCAGGGTTCACGGAATCTTCTGTCTCATCATGTCCTCTCAGGGCCAACTCGAATATCCCACAAAACTTTATGGATTCAATGATTTGTGATAGAACGTGTCGGTTCTTTGATACCTCAATATTTTGTTCTTCAATGTTCCTTCTGAATGCACAATCAAGTTGTTGTCTGATTTCATATTTTCCTAATACCTGAAATTCTAATTCAGCATTCATATGGATTTTTGATTGCTCATGTTTGTCCATTTTTTGTTTTAAGTGCCCTAGATCACAAAAGCCTGATTTCGTCCACGTATCACTGCTTCTGTCTTTGTCACACGCAAACATTAAGCACGGAAAACAATATATCCTATTCACAGCCACAAGCCCACCCATACTTGCTATACACATCCTTAAGAAATAAACGGTTCCTAGCCTTTCCTTTGCACATGGTCGTTTGCACTAAATTCAGATTTGGAACTGGTCTCCCTTTTTCTTTAATGGCCAATTTTTCTTGCAGCGTTAGCTGGGAAAAATTAAGGTTTTTTAACTCTAGAACAGTATTCATTATGTTAACTTCTCAGATTTATAACACTGGTAATAACACGCACTCAAATCTATAGGCCTAATGATAAAGCGCACTCAAATACTCCACAATTCTAAACAGATACACTCACAACCAAGATAGCCAACGTCTCGTAAAAATATCAATATTTAATTTTATATTTTCTGCCACGCGTTATTCGTTTAGTACTCTAATATTAGGCAAATTTAAATTATAACCTTACAGAAACTTAAAAATTGACAAACTATAAATCAATTTTAGAGTAATTAATTTGATTTTTTTTTGTATTAATGTAATATCCGTATAGTTGGCTGTTCTGTGAATTTTAAATAAGCTATGAAAGTCAATCTAGCTCCCGTTTTCATAAGGATAAATATTGTTGTTATATCAGCTCGATCTTGAGTTTAAGACGGACCTTCCTCGATGTAATGTATTACATATATATTCACAACAATACATGTTAAATATTGTAAGCGTAATCCTTAATGATATTACTCCATTACAAAATTTTGTGAAGTTTTTCTAGAGACCATGACATACACATGTGAAACTCTGGACAGGCAATATTATCTAGGCGGCAGTGTTAAAAATTTCGTCTGCTAACTTGTGAGAGAGATGGCATACTCTAACTCGTTGACTAAACCACGCATGCGCGCTTCTATGAGCCAAGCAAAGAAGTGTCTCCCATCTCGGCTATATCGGCTGTACTTTACCAATAGCCCCTCTTTCCCCCCACTTCAGCCGTACGACCGATACTCTAGCTACAGATTAGCAACTGGCGAAAGACGAGGCCTGAGCACAGTCTAATACTTACAGTCGCGCAACTTCAACACTTTTTTTGCCAACATTCGCGACACTAGCGCCCAAGCGGCATGCAAGGCACTTGTCATAGGGTTGATACAGCCAGCACGTGCTTTAAAGGGATGCAAGATGTTATAATAACGTTTTAATCATGCGTCGGAATAAAGGCAATGTGTGCAATGACGAAAATTGCAGTAACAACAAGTTTAAATCTCCGAATTTGTCGTTCTTCAGATTCCCTAAAGACCAAGAGAAAATCATAACTCAGTCATAACCAATAATCCACGTTGTAGGTATCCTACGTATTGTGTTCTATAAAACATTTATAGTTATCAGGTACCTATTTGTATGTCAGGAAGGAGAGTTTAAATAAAAACAAAGTAAATACCTGTTATAGTATATTATTTTTTGCAGAGATCATATGTGTAAATGTGTAACCATTCCGATTTTGGATAATGTATCTACAGTTTTTAATGCAAGTAATTCGATAATTTTTGTATTCGTGTTTTTTTCTTTGTATTTTTCAAAAGTTGAATGTTATATTGCATTGAAATAGGGATTATGGTGTTAATTTTTCAATAATTCATGGAGTATTGTAATCATTTTGCAAAATATTCACTTCTTGAACAAATCCAGACTGTGTCGATAAATTTCTGATGTGTTGGTGTGGATTCATGTGGCAGACGTATTAAGTTCTCAAGAAATAAAAGACCCTTTTAAATTTTAATATAAAAAGCAATATTTTCTATAATAATTTGCATGGCTGTTATTGGTGTTGATTTTACATTCCCAGTGATTATTTGAGCCGCTCATAGCAGAAGTGGTGTAAGTCAAAATTAGGTAATGTGGTTTAAAGTAAAAATTCTGTAAAATACAGCACAAAGTAGCAATTAATATATCCTTCGTGCTATCCACCGACTACTAATAGTTTAAATACATTCAATATTAACTGCTACTTTGCGCTGTATTTTACAGAATGTTTACTTTAACCCTCTTTACCCATTTTTGACTTACACCACTTCTGCTCTGAAAATAAAATTAGGCCTACATTTTCTGAGTTAATTGAAGTTACAATTTTTTCAACAAAATTGTGTGTTCATTTATTTGTTCTCACCTACGTCATATTAACAGTAAGTGCATGTAAATTACGTATTATATAGGTAGGATACGTTAAAATTAAGCTTATGTGTGAAAACTGGAAATGTAATGTAAAATGCGGTAAACTTGCCATAAAAATTTAAACCATAATATCAGCACTATTTGTGACTCAAAATAATAAAGGAAATACCGGTTCTTAAAAAAATGGAAAAATAATGAACTTCATAAATCAATGTTTATCATATTGGTTTAAATCCTACCCTTTTTTATTTTCAAGTTTACCTCAGCGCCCGAGTTTACCCCAATTTTCGGTATGGAAAATAGTTAATTTCTCAGGAAATAGGGAGAGGAGTTCACAACGCGATGTACCCTACGGGATATGCCCTACAATTTTGAAGCGACTAATTTTGACTCTTCTCACAGGAAAATAATATAGAGTTCCAAAGATTTATAAATATGTTTAGGAATGAACTGAATTAACCGTCCACGTACGAACAATTATATTATTTCAAACCATGATACGTAATCAGGGCTATGATTCAGTTGTAAGGAGCAGAAAAAATTATATTTATTCCTAGCTTCTGAAACTTGTAGATTAATTGCGTGTGAAATTCTTTTAGGATTCCAAAGTAAAATTAATAAGGACCATATACACTTACTGTATAGCATAAAAATACCAAATAAATTACACAAAACCCGTTTTCTGATGTGTTATCATGTGTTGTGTGCACACTTTTAACTTGGCTGCCGCTAGAGCGCTACTGTCGCGCGAGCTGTCAAATGTTGGCATATTTTATACGTATGAGTTGCGCGACTGTAAGTATTAGACTGTGGCCTGAGTCTGTACAGAGAGGAAAAACAAACGCGCTACATTCAAATATGAAAACTGTGGGGTATATAGAGTGTTTGATGACGCTTTAGGATATTTCAACACGCTCTTGCACAAGAACGGGTGTGCACTGTCTCCACGGCGAATACCCAGAAACCGCCACTGATGACAATACGCAAATGATTAGAATTACAGAAGTGTACAAGATCTGTGACCGTAAGATTTCAGCATGGTGTGAAACCTCCATGCATTAGAATCAGAGCCTCTAAGCATCGTGGCATGGAATCAAAGAGGGCCTGGATATGTTCCTGGGGAATCTCCCTCCACGTAGTTTGTATGCGAGTCCACAAAGCGTCAAGAGTACTGGAGAACCATGACGAACAAGTTGCCGACCAACCATATCCCAGACATGTTCGATGGGCGACATGTCTGGAGAATCTGCAGGCCAGAGAAGCAGTGATATCCGTCGTTCTTTGAAGAAGGCTCGCCACATGTGGCCGGGCATTGCTAAAATATGGCATATGCAGTTGCCTGAAGAAGGGAGAGTACGTCGGGCTCTAAAACCTCCCTAATGTAGTGGTTGCTGTTCAGATTGTCCTGAATACGTAGAAGACGAGATCGCATATTGTATCCAGTGGCGCCCCAAATCATCACACTAGGCGTTTGTCCGCTATACCGCTCAACAGTGCAAGCTCTCAGATTGCGTTCACCATGGTGCCGTCTAACACGTATATGGCCATCATTGTAAGGCAAGTTGAAGTGGGACTCGTCCGAAAACACTACATTTTGCCACTCAGGACGCCAGTGACGGCGTTCACATGCCCATTGGAGTATGAGGCGTTGGTGGTTTCTGGACAGTGGAAGCTGGTGCAACAGCATGCGAACCACTAGTCCAGCTCTCAAAAGACGGCGACGAACCGTTGACGCAGATAGGTCCACAACTGTTGGATAATCCAACGTCGACTCAACACTGTGATGAAGCTGTACAGTCCGTCACGGCCACGCGCACAAGATGCCGGTCATGCCGTCCTATGGTCACATTACGTGGTCTCTGCGAACGACCCTTTTCTATCCTCTGATTCCACACACGCATCATTGTCACAGAAGCATGCTCTGTACGAGCCAAAATGTCCAGTATGACAAACCTGCTTCCCGGAGACCAACCATTCTGCCCCGTTCGAACTCACTCATGTGCTGACATTGTGCCTTTCCACGTCGACAAGTCATAACTGCACTAGCTATCACATTTCCACTTCGTTTGGAAGCTCTGCACTGACTGATCAAGGCATAACACTGACCTTGCTGGTGACACAAGAAACGTCACTGTTGGGCCTATGTGTACGCCATCTGTCTGAAAAAGTAATCAATTACTGGCGGTACACTATTCTACACATCTCCCGACTTTGGAGTCATTCGGGCTATTCTTTCGGTTCCCAGACACTATGCCCACGGATATTTTGTCCACTGCTTCGTACATCTCTTTCATATTTTGTCCACTATATATTTTTTCATCCTCTGGTGTTTTATGTCCACTATTATTTCGTCCACAGTTTAAATGTCCAGTATGCTATTTTGTCCTCTGAAAGTTTGGTCCACATTTTATTATGTCCTACATAATTATTCTCTTTATGTAGTTGTCCATTTTATTGCCTTGTCCAGTACACTGCGTGCTATATTCCTGATTGCCCATTTCCATAAATGGTTTAAAACTAATACATTATTACTACTATACCACTATCACTATAACAATAGTAATAGTAGTAATAATAATAATAATAATAATAATAATAATAATAATAATAATAATAAATGTAATAATATTTACTCTAAAAACGTACAATATGATAATGAAATAAAATGTTGGGTCATTCCATACAAAATTTTAAAATTTGTAACGTGAAGTTCTGGATTTTTTCAATATTCTAGTAGATGAATGTCATAATAATAAATAGTTAAATAGCCTAATATGAACTTCATCTCACCAATGCTTGAAAAATAATGAAGGGTGAAATATTCGGGGAGTTGATAATTAGACTATTGTTAAAAATATTATTAAAATGACATGCTCCATTGTATCAATGTAAACATTGTGCCAATACAATGATGACTCTATATATTTAAAATTACTTCTGAGTTGTTATGGATTTTTACTTCGAGCATGTATTAAAACTTACAGTAAAATAAAGAAATGTTAATATTTTAAAATCTAATATTTTTACCGTGCTCTCTTTTTACGGTTAGATAACCAATTTCTTAATCCATTACAAAAATTTTATGATGGGATCTCTAATACTTTGGGAAATATTAAATAAACCAGAATTGCAAATGTTGTCATTAAGGATCAAAGTCGCGTGCAGTGTACTACGTCACGCGCTCATACCAGACATCCACACGCGCACTCAGCGATCGATATGACAAATGCTAGATGTTGCGACATCCGCTGAACTGTACGCTAATAGATTTCACGTGAGAGTTTGTTTTTTTTTTCCTGTTATAATCTCAGCGCATCTTTTTCCCTTCAGTGTAAAGGGTGATTCTGTTCTGTTCTGTTCTGTCGTAACTTTTTCTCTTCAGTTTAGACGGCGATTTTGATCTTTTCTGTCATTGTAATTTGTAAGTGTTCAATATGCCTAAAGTAAAGACGAAAAGTTGGCGTCATCTGTGGTGTTGCAACGTTTTCGGACTTTAAAAACATTCGTCACAAGTCTGTAAAAGAAAAATGACAAGTAGCATGTGTAAAAAGGTCCCGAATTTAGTGGTAGGTGATGTCATTTGAGAACGCTTTTTCCATAAGATTAAAAAAAATTTAAATAATTAGTGAAGTTGCTGGGACTGAAAGTAAGGTCGACTAATCAACAAGGGAAAAAGAATGTTTACAAACAGAGGCGGGAAATTCAACGAGTGAAGAAGCATATGCTTCTGAACGTAAGGAACTATAAATGTACCTATGAGAAATCTATCAGAAATATTGACATCATTGTTACAGAGAAATTTAGTAGAAATTTAGTACAAGGAATGGACGACAACTGACAGGGCCAATATGATTTTAGTGAAAAGTGACTGTATAAATTTCATTAATAACTTCATTGGTTGGCTTAAAAAATCAAGATACCGTACACAACTTCACTGCAAAATCCCAAGCAAATTATTTAAAGTAGCTCAAAAATGAAATAAAATCCGGTGAGTTCATTATCATTGGTGATTTTTCAGAGAATTACAGTTTCATTATTCAGGATGCTACACAAGGTCATCACTGGAGTACTTCTTAAGCAACAATACACCCATTCACAGTATATTACAGAAATTCAGTTGGTGGTGACTTAGAGAACCTTTGTTTTTCAGAAATTTCGGAATGCTTGGTTCACGATAGTACAACAGTTCATGTTTTTTAAGGAAAAATGATAGAACATCTGAAACAAACACATACTGAAATATCTAAAATATATGATTTCAGTGATGGAGCAACAACCCTGTTGTTATGAAATTCCAACTTACACTATTCCTAATTTTCTTCTCCGATTACTACTGAGTACAATTTAATGAATTTCATTTCTGTTTTGTTTACCGATAAGCTACTATGATATAATGTATAATAAGTTTTTAATTGGCCACCTATGCTTATCTTTTGTACAGTTATGATCCTTTTACATGAATTAGTCTATCGCATTAACGTTTTCGATATCTTTTTGTATCATCATCAGATGCATTTGCATAGTGATAATTAAAATTAAAAACCTAGCCAGTTTGTGTATATATCGTGAACTTCCATGGTATGTTTGTGTGCATATTATGCTTGTTCATATTTCCTATGGTGACATCTTGTGTACTATTAACTAATGACACTAAAACTTTTTGAATCTAAATCAATGTCTAAAATACAATTTAAAACACTTCTTTAAGAGTCACAATGGTTAATGTTATATCACTATAGTTCATTTCTGTGATTTGATGTATTGCGATGTTGAATGGAGCGATGTTTTTAAATTGTGAATTTTCACTAGTCTCACTTTATTGCGCTGTATATTACTTTCACTTGAATATTCTTTATCTATTATTCGGATTGTCACACATTAAAAATTAAAATTGCATAAATGAAGTTCACTGATGTACAGTTCTTGCGTATATAAACTCAGTCGTTTGACATGTTTAATTACAATTGTGGTACGATGTCGATTCCCGTGTTCTAGTAAAGCCGTGCATATCTGCAAACAGTATTAATATTATTATTGATATTGATAAAGTGTATATAGGGCAAAAACGTAGTACGGCGAACGCCAGTAGGGGAAATATCCCCACCCGCGCCGCTCGGCACCTCGCTCGCATGCTCTCTCTCTCTCTACTATTTGTCGCGCTTCGATGGATCACTGCCTACCACATTGTAATACGCATTAGACAATACGCATTAGACAACTGTCCACAACCACAATGCAATACGCATTAGACAATACGCATTAGACAACTGTCCATAACCACAATGCAATACGCATTAGACAACTGTCCACAACATGTACTGACACAACACAACACAATGTAATGTGGTTTTCATTAAACAACACTCACCTGTTAACTTTGCACATCCTCGAAGTAACACAATAGTCTTTTTTTTTTTACACATGTTGGAAACTCGTAATGACTAGCAAGTAGTCCATGCTCCTCACAGTACCTTACCGTATCCGCCTTCAAATTCTCCCTGCACATTTTCAGGAAGAAGTACACGTCTTCCGTACTGCTCATCACTACACGTGGTTACTTCAGTACACGAAGCTGGACACGGACACAATGAAGCTCCGTTAACACTTATGCCACCCCCGTAGTCAACCCCTACCAAGCGACATTCACAAGCCCACCAGTTTCTACCCACGCTATTCGGTCATTGTCCCCTTGTACAATACGTTATGGCAGTTCCCTTAAACATAAATAGATTCATTTTCCCTTCTACCCCCAACTCGCCTCGGTAGCCGAGAGGTCTAAAGCGTGAACAAAAAGCGTGCGTTTAGGTTTAGTTACGAACTTTCCTCGGGTCGAATCTCCCCTCCTGCGAAGTCGTAAGAAAAAAAAAAGAAGACATTAAGCAAGGAACAGAAAAGGAGAGGCTGGAGAGAGAGAGAGAGAGAGAGAGAGAGACGAGAGAGACTGACACGACGAAGTTCCTCTTTTGCTTCGTAGATGTCGTTACTGTTTTTGTTCCACTTTCCTACACTAGATGTCACCCCACCCTAAACCCCTATTTCCACTCTTTCCCGCTAGGGTGTGTGGTGAGCTTGTAGGGGAAAAGTGGAAAGGGGACGTGGGCGGAGCTTTACGTTCGCCGTATTACGTTTTTCCCGTATATAGTTTTAATCTATAACAATACGTTGTAATGGTGGCCAATTAAAAACTTATACATTATATCATAGTAGCTTAACGGTAAACAAAACAAAAATGAAATTCGTAAATGCTAACCATGCAAAACTAGTAAACGCATATAACAACACCAAAACTAAATTATTAAAAACCAACGCCAATATTTGGTTTTATAGACAATGTATCATAATCAAAGTCAGTCCAAAATATGCAACAATCACTAAAAACAGACACAATACGTATCCAGCTCAGTAAACTAACATTCAATATAAAAAATTACGCATAAGGAATGAAATCAAATTTTTATACAAAAAGAAAGACTATTTGAACAAAAAATTATACGACTTACACATACAACTAGCAAAATATTTCTATAACATATGGGACCAGATCCATCAAAATAGCCATGAGAAAATCAAAAAAGAAATGAACCGGAAATATGAAACATTACAGAAAAAACTAAACACTTTAATCAAAAACCAACCACAACAACAACAAACTAACAACATCACACAAAATAACAGGATAGTTAACCTAACAACTCTCAAGCTAAACAACCAAGAAACAAACATCCTTAACAACGGCTATAAACACAACTATCCACCAAGCAACATACACAACGTACTAGAAAACCGGGCAATTGAAACCCAACACATTATTTCGAACAGTGAACATGAGAATAAAGAATTTCTACAATACAGCACCGCAAAAATCATAGAAAACTACATCAAGGACCCAACAACTGAAAAAGATTTCAAAACAGCTAAGACACAACACAAAGAGCTAAAACAATTAAAGCAAAAATTAGAAGACAACATTATCATACACATAAAAGCAGACAAAAACGATGCAGTAGTATTAATGTATAAAACAGATTACATAGACAAAACTAATGCATTCTTCAGCAACAACCAAATTACAAAATTGAAAACAGACCCCACAGAAACATATCAAAAACAAATAAAAATGGCCATAAAAAGTGCACCAGATATTATACCAGAAAACAAAAGCCGCAACATCATAATGAAGAACCCTAAAGCACCCAATTTAAAAACACTACCCAAAACACATAATACAGAAATGTCAATGAGACCAATAGTCAACTGTAGAGAGGCACCAAATTACAAGCTTAACAAATATTTATATAACTTTCTAAATACAAACATCATACAAGATATCCAATATAACATAATTAATACTAAACAAATAATAAATAAGCTTCAAAAATTGAAAACCACAAATAACACCAAATTACTATCACTGGACATAACAAACTTATATACAAATATCCCAATAAACGAAACCATTGACATTATAATGTTTAGGTGAGGGGTTTGGACTTTTTCCATTGCTGGTTGTCACAATCAAAAATTAAGACACAACGTTTCGAAGGGTTGTTCTCCCTTCGTCTTCAGCTGGAAGGAAAGAGAGAAGAGAAAAAACCTATTGTTGGGATCGTTACGTACAGCTATTCTGTATGACTGATCCCCCCCTCACCTAAACATTAACAATCCACCATTGCTTTCCAGCCCCTCATTTAGATCAACATTGACATTATAGCTAAAAAACTCAATGAAGTTCAATTAGATAATAACTTAATTCAATAAGTCATTCAATTACTGAAAACATCATTAAAACAAAATTACTTCAAATTCAACAATAAAATATACACTCAATCAACAGGTCTAGCCATGGGAGATCCCCTTCCCAGTTATCTAGCAAACATATTCTTACAAAATTTAGAAAATAAACACATAAATTCCCTAAGCAATAAATTCCATTTCAGCATTTATGCAAGATACGTAGATGACACTCTAATAATGTATGAACACACCCAAAACCTTAATACACAAATACAAGACGAGTTTAATAAATGGCACCAAAATATAAAAGTTACGTTAGAACCAAGCAATAAAAATACCCTAAACTTTTTAGATTTAAATATAACAGTCAAACCTCCATCAATACTTTTTAACATATACAGAAAACAAACATCAACTACACATTCAATTAATAAAAACTCAATCCACCCCAACACACATAAAATCAGTAAATTCCGATATCTCATCGATAGATTGCTCACAACTCCACTGAACAAAGACCACTATAGTAAAGAAGTCAATTATATACAAAAACTAGCGATCGAAAATGGATATGGAAAACAATTAATTAATAGATTAATCCAAAAAAGGAAAACAAAGTTACACAAAAATGACTACACTACACTTCAACCAGATAAAGCAAAAAATAAAAAACAATGGCAGAGTATGACATATTTCGGAAAGATTTCAAACAAACTTTGTAACTTTTTCAAAAAACAAAATATTAATATAGCTTCCAGAACCAACAATAAATTAAATAATATTATACCCAATAAAACTAATAGGAACGAGCCTTTCTTAAATAGTGGCATCTATCAACTAAAATGTAAAAACTGTACGAAAACATATATAGGACGGACCCGACGGAACTTTAAAGTAAGATACCGTGAACACACCGCAGACTTCATATGCAATAGAAACAAATCAAAATTCGCACAACATCTCATTGAAGAAAACCATGAATTATCTAATATAAATAACACATTAAAATAATAAAAATTACAAACAATCCTTCAACAGACACGGCAGAACAATTTTATATCTTTAGAGAATATAATTCTGGACACCCCCTTCTCAACGAACAAATAACAAATACCAACAATCCATTATTTAATTTATTCAAACTACTCCCACAAAAGCACACAGACCCCACGCAGGTGCCCCCACCCCCTACTCCACTTCCGGTACCATATGACGTATAATTTTGTGAGCGAGACCCGTGTTCCAGTATAAGCCACGCAGCTATCAAGAACACAACACGTTAAACAGCTCGACCGTAAGTTAACATACCATTACAACGTATTGTTATAGATTAAAACTATATACACTTTATCAATATCAATAATAATATTAATACTGTTTGCAGATATGCACGGCTTTACTAGAACACGGGAATCGACATCGTACCACAATTGTAATTAAACATGTCAAACGACATAGTTTATATACGCAAGAATTGTACATCAGTGAACTTCATGTTATGCAATTTTAATTTTTAATGTGTGACAATCCGAATAATAGATAAAGAATATTCAAGTGAAAGTAATATACAGCGCAATAAAGTGAGACTAGTGAAAATTCACAATTTAAAAACATCGCTCCATTCAACATCGCAATACATCAAATCACAGAAATGAACTATAGTGATATAACATTAACCATTGTGACTCTTAAACAAGTGTTTTAAATTGTATTTTAGACATTGGTTTAGATTCAAAAAGTTTTAGTGTCATTAGTTAATAGTACACAAGATGTCACCATAGGAAATATGAACAAGCATAATATGCACACAAACATACCATGGAAGTTCACGATATATACACCAACTGGCTAGGTTTTTAATTTTAATTATCACTATGCAAATGCATCCGATGATGATACAAAAAGATATCGAAAACGTTAATGCGATAGACTAATTCATGTAAAAGAATCATAACTGTACAAAAGATAAGCATAGGTGGCCAATTAAAAACTTATTATACATTATAACAATTTAATGAGTTAACTTATAGCACATAGGTACAGGTTAATGTTGTTATTGTTATGGTATTCTTGATATCCGCCCACTCTGTTGAATTTGTGTTTGGTTCATGATGTACCTTTTTTTTAGTTGGATAGCAAATTTTAGGATGGCTTCCCAACAACTGTATGATCAGTGCTTCGTTTTCTTGTTGGTCTTTCTTTAAGTGATCTAAGAATTTCCATATGGGCGATTCGCGAGTTACTATTAATTTTTGAAACCGTCTTCTAGAAAATTATTTGTCTTTTGCATTCCATTTAAAACTTGGTCGTGTACATTCCATAATTTTGTGGATATCTTCGTTCTCTGCGTTTTATGCGTCCCATTGCATTTTTTTACTTGCACTTCAGCTCCATTGGTGATATGAGTGTGCACCCCATCTTTCGTAATACGTATTCCAGCAGTGTGATGAATGTCGGTTATGCAACGGGCATTGCATATTTCGCTTTTTTCACACCGCCAATATGTACTTCTACCATTTCTACTGTGTGAATGAAAGTTGTAAGTATAATTTTTATGGTCTAGTACGTCCCTCCCTCTTACGGTTCTTATCATGTAAGACATGTTAAATGTTTTCACTTTAAAATTTAATACTGAACCAGTGAACTACGTATTTCCATAGAAATGAACATTATTATGCTAGAAATACTTTCCATAGCAATCCTTTTTAAATTGTATATTGGAAGTAGGCCTACTTGTTACCCAAAAATGAACAAAATATTCGAAGACAAAATATTTAGTTTCCACAGAAAGTAGTGGACAAAGAAAAATTGGAAAAAAAAATTATGGACACAATAATTCTTGATCGAATTATTAATGGACAAATTTTTTGGTGGGCGAAATGTTTGCTGGACTAATTACCTTGGGCAAAATAGCTGTGGACATGGGATAGTGGACAACTTGTCTGATGGACGTACTGCTGTGGACATATCGTCCTGGACGCATTCTTTCTGGGTGTTGCACTTTTCACAAACAGTAGTGTAATAATATTAGTAGTAATGCTTAAATATAAAATTATTATCATGCACGTTAACGAACTTACATGTAAATTAATGAATTATTGACTAACATGATACATAATTAAGTAATTTACCATTCATATCCTAACTCTACTTTATAACTGACACTTGGGAGGAAATTAAACGCAGTATAAATGTGGGAAATGCCTGTTATTATTCGGTTAAGAAGCTTTTATCATCCAGTCTTCTCTAAAAAAAGCTGAAAATTAGAATTTGTAAAACAGTTATATTAAGGGTTCTGCATGTTTGTAAAACTTGGACTCTCACTTTGAGAGGAACAAAGGTTAAGGGTGTTTGAGAATAAGGTTCTTAGGAAAATATTTGGGGCTAAAAGGGATGAAGTTACAGGAGAATGGAGAAAGTTACACAACGGAGAACTGCACGCATTGTATTCTTCACCTGACATAATAATTAGGAACATTAAACCCAAACGTTTGAGATGGGCAGGGCATGTAGCACATATGGGCGAATCCAGAAATGCATATAGAGTGTTAGTTGGGAAGCTGGACGGTAGTAGACCATTGGGAAGGCCAAGACATAGATTGGAGGATAATATTAAAATGAATTTGAGGGAGATGAGATATGATTGTAGAGACTGAACTAATCTTGCTCAGGATAGGGACCGACAGTGAGCTTATGTGAGGGCGGCAGTGAGCCTCCAGGTTCCTTAATAACTATAAATAAGAAAGTAATTCTACCTTATAATAGGCCTAAATGACAATTTAAACAAACACACAGAATAAAATTTATACAAACACACAGAATAACCTATAAAAATCGACTAACACAAATCAATTTCATGTAAAACTATGAAATGCTTCATTTAAATTGATTAATCTGTTATGATGAGGTAAGGAGTTCCATAGACGTCAAACTGATACGCTGAAAGAAGACGAATAGAAAGAGATACAATGACAAGGAATGGATAATAAACCTGATGTTGACTCCATAACGTTTTAACATATTCAAAGCGATTTTTCAGGCATTTCGGAGCAAAAGTGAATAATATTCTAAACAGAGCAGATGAAGAATGTGTTGTTCTTTGGTTCTTTAGGCGGAGTCATGAAATAGCTTCAAACATGGCGTTATATGGTCAAATCTAAAAGTATTGCAGATGAAGCGGACACACACATTATGAACACGTAGTTTTTCAGTTAAATTGACAGCTATATTTGTCAAGAGAGATTCGCGGCAATCAAATTGAGGCATCACTAGTGACTGAACGATGTTTCTTTTTATGGAAAGAGATATACAATTTTGCAAATTATTTAGGGAGTGGAGCTGTGAAAATACTTTCTTACAGATGAGAGCTATTTGACTATTCCAATTTAGAGCTCTGTCCATTAATAACACTGGTCAACAGTGAAAATGTTTCTAACACGAATTTAGTTCCCAATTGTTAAACTGAGTTTAAAAAACACGAAATGGACAATAAAAAGATACAGTTAGCTCTTGTGTCCGAGAAACAGCCAATGTTATAGTGATCAAGCCCATATGTTCACTAATTTTTGTAGACTATCACATATTCCCACATTACTCTTATTATAACTGTTGTAGAAGAATGAAATATGAGGCATTCTACTGAGAATAAAACAGACTTTCCTAAAAAATTATGTGAGATCTTAATTACAATGCTCAGAGGTGGAATAAGAGGGGCGCCAAATTAAAAACAAAACACAAATTTTGTCTATCTCTATTTTTTCATGTACTCACCATGCTGGTTTTCTTACTTCTTTACAGGTGCATCATATGGTTTGCAGTGATTAATTTCATCAGCATTCCTCGTCAATGTGTTAAGAGTGCGAACAATTTCTGCTATGTGTGTGGTGAGATCATATTTGCCAAACAGAAGCGTCCACTGACTCCACTTGTAAAGACAGCATATTTTCACTGTTTTACTGTAAAAGTAGGGGACTAGGACAAAACATGGGCATTGCATATATGTTTGCAGCAGATGAGTAGATCTACATGCATGGTTGTACAGCAAGGGATGTTCAATGACTTTGGCATTCCTACGGTTTGGAGGGACCCAAGAAATCATGTGAATGACTGTTATTTTTGTTTGGTACCACCACTTCAGCATGATGTATCCAGCAAGAAGAGAAGATCTATACAATACCCCGACACCCCTTCAGCCATCAGACTGGTCCCACATGGGAATTATCTCCTTGTACCTCATCCTCCAAAAGACTATAGTGTGCAGACTGAGGAAGATGAAGAGTACAGAGATCACATGGAGGAAGCACCCTGAGATCTCATCAACTGAATCTGATTTTGTGTTAGGCAATTAACACTGAAGGAGCCACTCCTTCCAACATAGACCGAACTAAATGATTTCATTCGAGATCTTGAGCTGCCTAAAAACAAAGCTGAGCTTGCGGCATCAAGGTTTAAACAGTGGAAGCTGTTACAGGATAATGTAAAAGTGTCAATATACAGGAACCGTCAAAAGAGATTTGAGGTTTATTTCACACAGCAGGACGACCTGGTTTTCTGTCAGGATGTAAATGGATTAATGAACAAATTGCGTATCAAATACAACTCACAGGCGTAGAGACTGTTCAATAGACATCTCTAAGCTTAGTATGAAAGCAGTATTGCTCCACAATTCCAATTGTCTTCCTTCAGTGCTTGTTGAGTATGCTGTCAGTATAAAGGAAACATATCAGCACATAAAAAATCATGGAATCTGTTCAGTACAATAATCACCAATGGCAGATATGTGGAGACCTAAAGGTCATAGCTACTCTCATAGGGTTGCAATTGGATTTCACAAAATACTCCTGCTTTCTGTCAGTGAGACAGTCGGGGTAGGTCTTGCCATTACATCAGAAAGGTATTGCCTCCTAAGGACAGCTCTTGCCCTGTTGAAAAGAATGTACAACACCTCCCTCTAGTTCCTATGAACAACATCCTCCTGCTCCCGTTACACATCAAACTGAGGTTGCTGAAACAGTTTGTAAAGTCAGTGGATAAAGATGGCAACTGCTTCCTATGTTAAGTGAGGCTAAAGCGAAGGAAGGGATTTTCATAGATCCACAAATTCATAAACTCCTTCAGGACAGAACCTTTGATCACGTCCTTCATGGTAAAAGAAAGGCAGCATGGGACACCTTTAAAGGCATAGTAAAAGGTTTCTTGGGTAACCGCAAGGAGGAAAATTACATTGAACGTGTGAACAATCCGTTAGAGAAGTATCATGAGTTAGGCTGGAATATGTCACTCAAAGTCCACTTCCTCCACTCACATTTATAGACTTCTTCCCCAGCAACTGCGGTGAAGTGAGTGATGACCATGGTGAGCATTTCCACCAAGATATTTGCACAGCGAAACACTGATATCAAGGTAGATGGAATGCTGCCAAGCTTGGTGACTACTGCTGGACACATGTGAGAGATGTCCCTCAGGAGAAGTACAAGAGGAAGGCAAAGAGGAAGCGTTCACGTGAATAAAACTTTATTCAATATGTATGCATATATTGACACTGTGATACCATTTTTGTAAATGATTGTTATATGTATTTCAGGTTTCCTTATTGACATTAGCAATCAGTTTCCAGCATGCCGAAAAACATAGTTGCTGCTGTCACATTAGTATGTTCAAAAATGGTACCGCAAAGCACTTTCTTGTGAATATTTTAATTATATGTTCATAATATGTATATATTTAATAGTTATGTATTTAAGTCCCCGTATTGATTTTGGTATGTACACTGTAGAAATATGCCTAGGAAATATTTAATATATTATGTGCAGTATTGGCCTCCAATACTAAAATACATTAGCTGTCTCTCAAACATTGTAGCTAACGAAAAAAATCCGAGGTCAGATTCGAGTGTCTTAGCCCTCAATTACTGGTAGTACAAATTGACTATTTTGGGAAAGGAAACATGTGCAAAGTGCTTTTTGTTGTCCTGTATAATCCAAGATTTTGTACAGTGTCGCTATACCTAATAAATGACCCATTTATAGACAGTATTGTTATGGTTTTATCGTTAATTGTGCTGAGCAAACGCTGATATCCCATTACAGCTGCCCGCGATTTTCCTCGGTTTAACCTCAATCCAAACTTTTTAGACTGTAGATAGAATTTAAGTCTTCAGTCAATATAAGTTAAGAAAATTTTCTTCAGCCTACCCAATATTTACACCTTAGCTTTGCCACTGACTAATGTACCGATAAAATGGTTGCTAAGAATGGCCCTGAGAAGATAAAAAGGGAATGGCCGCATTGTTCACACGTTTTCAATATCATCTATGAGTCAGGTCACGAACTTTTCAAACGCACCTCGTATTGTAACCACTGAACATAAGCCTCTTTCAGCACCTTACATTCTGCAGATATGTCAACACTTAAATGACTGTTACAGTCGCGATGGATGTAATCAAGAAGGAAACTGAGATTGATCCTCTGGCTATGCTGAAAAGAAGCCCTTATCGGAGGTAAATTGATAGTCACTGGTTGTAATTTATATATGTGATGTGTTTAACATTGTACAATATGGCATGCAGTTTTATGAATATTGTAACTTTACTTCAACAATAATGTGTCTTTTTATTTCTAACTTCAATCACACACCCGTCAACAATGGGTATTCCACTCCACACTGCAACACAGTAGCCGTTATTGCACTCCACAGAACGACAATGCCAATTCACGTGTATTATTGAGAATAACAACAATGTACTTCTAGTTTCAACTAATGTTCACAGAGCACTATGTACAAAACAAAACTGTCAGGTCTCAGTTCACAATTCGTTCGCCTTGGCTAGTTCTTCTAGCTCACTCATACAGTTCACTGCACTTCGAATCCAAGACTTCCAGATACAGTTCACTGCACTTCGAACTCAGATCCTCGCCTGGTCGCTGCCACAGTTGCGGTTCTCCTTACGTCGAACCCCGGTCCCCAAGGCTGGCTTCCTTGTTCGCTCACTGCTGGTTCACTAGCTGACTGACTGAACTGACTAAATTGAACTCGCAGCTTACTTGCCCCTTTTATTTATTAAATCACACATTCTCGAATGTACTGTTCTCGTAGCTTCTACAACAATCGGTTCGCGTGGCTTTGCGAAACTTCCAGACGTTTCCTTACTTCCGCCGCAGTCGGTTTCCTTCCCCTCTCCCTTCACCGCGCCCAGCGCTAACCGAAGCTCGCGTTTCCTCTCCCCGCGCCTCCTATCTCACCAGACGCGCGCGAATGTTCCGGCCTGCCGCCACAATATATTTCCCAGTTTATAATTAGAAGACTTTGAACATAGTCTAAGAAATATCATATCCAGAGTTCTTTGTCAGGTTTGCTTTCATGTCACATGTTACATGTTTTTTTATACTCCTTCATAGTATTTTAAGAGCTGATGATGGGCTCTGGTTTAAACTGAGTTTTAAGATAACCTTAAATCAGAATGCTTTTCATAAATTCTCTTATCTTTTAATGTCTACTACTTTTTAATGAATATAGTATTTAAGATCAGAAAGTTCAATTCTATTACAACCTAAGTAGTTACTTGCATATCTCTCATACGGTAGGGCAGATATACTTCCAGAGTAGCACCATCGAAATAAACATAGGTGAAACGGGACACATTTTTGGATTATTTGTTTGTAATTTGTAGTAGTGAATTAAGATTAGCAGATATTCCAAATTCGTTACCCTTTTTCACTTTTCTGGTCAGGTGTGTGGTCTACATGCAATATAAATCGATGTTAATACAAGTGCAGCCAATTATTATCAAATGAAACAGTAGCAATAATAATAAAGTATAATAGTCCACACCTGTGGAGTAACTGTCAACGCGTCTGGCCGCGAAACCAGGTGGCCCGGGTTCGATTCCCGGTCGGGGCAAGTTACCTGTTGAGGTTTTTCCGGGGTTTTCCCTCAACCCAATATGAGCAAATGCTGGGTAACTTTCAGTGCTGGACCCCGGACACATTTCATCGGCATTATCACCTTCATCTCATTCAGACGCTAAATAACCAAAGATGTTGATAAAGCGTCGTAAAATAGCCTTAAAAAAGTATAATACGCTGTTTGATAGTATACTGTATGTATTAGTGTTCAGCTTCTACGAGTATTATTGAAGAGCAGTTGATGTGCATTACCGGTACCGTGTTAGTGTGTTGGCGGGAATAAAATATATTTTGACACCTGAACTCTATTTAGCGAGCATGCGAAATTTTTGGAACCGATAATTAAAGAGAAAAAATCGAAAATAGTGGATTTAAAAAAAAAATGTCAAAATTGCAATAATGAAGAAACAACTATTCGGTATATAGTTCGTGAATAAAAGCGATCATAAGAACTCAGATATAATAGGTGATAAAGTAATTTTATATAATTTGCAATTATTTGTTTTTTCTTGAATCTGTACGATATTGATATTGAATAACAACGTATCATGTTATCATTGATTCTATTTGAAACATTACCCTATGTTGATATTATGATATAGAACACATTATTCCACAAGTCTCGAAGACTGATATTTATCTTCAAATTTCGACTCCTGTGAGGGCGAAAGGACGTAATCAGATTAATGTGCTTATTACTTACAAACATACATACAGTATATGCATACATTCATATTTATAAATACACACAAACATACCTATTACTGAGGAAAAAGGAATGCTGCTAAGCAAGATAGCACTGTTATCGTATTTACGTCGATGTACGTGTACTGGCAGGTAATGAGGAGAGTAAAGTAGCAGCAAATACAATCTGTGCCAACATTCAATATCCGATACTGCCTACACCATAAAACACTGACAAATGGTCAGATTTGAAGGCAACTGATATTTCATGCAGTGTATACTGTTGTTGTCACTGTGAAGATAATAGTTCATAAACTTTACACCAGCAATGATATTCGTTCCTGGTTATACGTACATACATACATACAGGATCATAATGAATAACACTTACCGGTATACATTTTCACTGAATGTAGAAGAATCCTAAATAAGAACTATAGATATGGAACCCATGTTCACTGAAGTGAAATGTCTATAGTACAGAACATTAAATGAATGGCAGTTTGGTTCTCATTAATTAAATGCAAGTAGTTTTATTGAAGCTGTTGTCAATTTCACTGATTTTCTCACCATTTACACAATGGTGTAAACGTTTCTCCTGAGCCTAAACACCTTGCAAGAAAATATTATGAACTAGGATAAAATAATAAAATTATTAATATTCAACGACAATAATCGCAATCTACTAATCCGAGAGGGAATGAAACGTGATAGCACTAAAAGACAAGTAAAATTCTTTTATCAAATAACACAATTTCAATTTTGTAATCAGCGGGGAAGGCTGACCATCACAAACTTCGCAATGAGGGACTGTAATGTAATATTCCAACTTCGGAAGTTGAAGATAATTTCCACAACTTCTATTAAAGTATGAACGACTGCGTCAAAAATAAGTATCCAATGCACTGTTGGATTTCGATAGGCTCATACGTGATTTCTGTCCACTCATCATAGCAAAAGTGGAAGTCTTACTGGCTATTTGTGGCATTACCATTGACACATCTCCAGATATTGATCACGTCTTAATGAGACGTCGCAGTGAATAAGTGAATAACCTAACACTAAATTTTTCTGTAACTCATATTGAACTAGTGTAATTACGTTATTAGTGTCAGTAACACGACTTTTTTCTTCTTTCAGTTGATACGTGTTTTATAAATGCATCCTTGATATTTAGATTGAGAGAAAATATGTACAGACTTTGTATAGTCATTTTTTTACCCTTCAATTATCCTCAGTACTACTCTACACACGTAATTACTATAATTATATTGCTCACTTCTAGAAGTTGCTCACTTCTAGAAGTGTATTGTTTATTGTTAGTAAAATAACATGTACAAAAATAGTCTTAATTCTTCCGTGAAGGAGTAAAAACTCGTGCTCCGGGAGTTATCTAAACACATACTTAACACAAACAAAATAATTATTTTACACAAAGTGGGTCAAGAAAAAAATATAAGAATAAATTAACTTTAAAAATACAATTTCAGTTTTAAAAATTGAAATCATACAAATACATACACATATTAAATCAACATATATTCTTTAACAATTAAATTCCTAACGCTATTTTTTAAATTTCTGATACTAAACATTTCCAAATTTGGTATTTTTCAATAATTTTATTACATAACCTTGGACCAAAATAGGTACCATGGCTAAGAGCTGTGCTTGTGGAACACTATATGATATGTAGCTATCAATGTTGTGGTCGTATTTTGCTATGGATTATTTTCATTATACTGTATTTCGCATATGCCTTATTTAGTAATCAGTCCCGAGTCATGGGACCAGAGTGCAGCATCTAGCACTTGAAATCACGTTCTCATAAGCTGTTAAATGTTACATATGCTTTATGTCTCTTCTGCAGGAAGGGAATTTATTGGATCTCCACGTGGCTGAAATAAAGACGGAAAGTGTGGACCACAGCTGTGATCTCATATCAGATATTAAAGTTGAAGGAACAGCATTGCCGACTAATTTTATTGCGGCAAAGTGTAAGGCTGAGGGACTATTCTTCTTGTAATATTAATCTTGCATGCTTTTTGTCATAGACAGTTACTTTGTCAATGAAAGAAATTTAGCATATGAAAAGCATTAATATTTTCTATGTAACATAAATTACTCCTTTATTTCAATATATATATATATATATATATATATATATATATATATATATATATATATATAGACACAAAATAGGATGATTACAAACATCGTGTAGAACACACGTCTCAATAGGGCCTTCTTGGAGCAGTTCTTCCTCTCTCTGTCTCTTTCTCTCTCTCTCTCTCCCTCTCTCTCTCTCTCTCTCTCTCTCTTTTATTGTAAGAGTGGAACAAGATGCGAGAGCAGTTCGTGTATCTCGGATGACATCATTAACTGAGACTTTTAAATCGACATCTCCAACCTCTATGATGTAATGGCCAATCATTGTGTTGATCTCCAAGGAAAGAATGTCCTTATTACCGCAAACGTATGAAGAAATGAAAGCTTTCACAGGGAATGTAAAATTGTGGGAGTCACAAGTTTTAGTGGGTAATTGTTACCACTTCATTAATCTAAAATGTTTACCTAATTTGAATGAAAACCAGTGTAACAAATAATTACGTAACATATATGGTTCTTCATGCTTCAGATTTCTTTTTTTTTTTACTCACGAATATATCATTAGAAAATAAATGTATTATTATTATTATTATTATTATTATTAGCAAAAAATTACTTGATTTGGGTTTTACTAATGTCTGTTTATATTCGCAGACCACTCTCTAGTATCTGAGGATAATTATCACCCATCTATTTCAATTGATCTTGGAACTAAATTTATCGTTACCTGGATATTCCCATAATAGTTGCAATAATAGTTCCTACTTAAATTATTCTCAAGGTGATTACCTGAATCTCTATTCTATTCTGAAAAATTATGATTGGAACAGCATTTATCAGATTACTGATGTGTATGCTGCCACTAATTCATTGTCTCAAGGTGTAAATAATGCTGTATATCTGTCTCAGTCACTTTTGTTAAAGAGAGTCACTATCCTAAATGGAAAACAAACAATTTACCTTAACTCATTAAGCAAAAAAAATAAAGCGCATCGGAAATTAAAAAAATACAAACCGATGATCATTATCAATTTTTTTTTCTCATCTTAGAAAACAAGTCAAAGCTGTGATTAAATTGAACAAATTTAAATGATTACAATCGATTGATGATAATTTAAAGAATGAACAAAATACATTTTGGAAATACATTGGCTCTTTTCGTAAAACTAATAATTATCCAACAGAATTATTAATAAATGGGGTTCACATCACGGATCAAATTGAAATTGTTATTGCATTTGCTAGTCAATTTAAATCTGTTCAACAGAATTATAACTCTAATTTCATTACTTACGATTCTAATATTACCGACAGTTTGCTCCTACCTAAAATAACAATCTCTGATGTAACTGAAGCCATTAAAAAGCTGAAGCCTAATAAATCTAAAGGTACTGATGGCATTCCTAATTTAGAATTAGGGAATGCTTTGATATTCTCATGCCTGTTTTAACTTATTTATTGAATCTTAGTTTAAAAACAGGAATTTATCCTTCACTATGGAAGGAAGCATCTATTATTCCTGTTTAAAAATGGTAATAAAAACAGTGTTACTAATTATAGACTTATTTCTGTCCTGAACAATTTTTCTAAATTTTTTTTAAAAATTATACACAAACACATTTCATTTTATGTCAAAAATAAGATCAACTCCGTCCAACATGATTTTACTAAAGGTAAATCTACAACTACTAATTTAGTTTCCTATCTCAATCTCATTATGCCTGTTGTTGAAACTTAAAGTCAAACTGACGCAATTTATTTTGATTTCAGCAAATCATTTGATGTTGTCCCTCACAAAATTTTAGTAAATAAATTAAGTAATTTTGAGCTCTTCACTAACTACGTGAATTGGTTTGAAAACTATTTAACAGATAGACAAACTTGTGTTAGAATAGATAATTCTCTCTCGGATCCATTTAATACTTTATCTGGAGTTTCTCAAAGGTCTACTTTGGGGCCTGTCTTATTTTTATTATTGTGACTTTTAATTCACAACAATAATGTTACTTTTGTTTACAACAAGAATGACTCTCTATAACTGAATTTAAACACTCCCGTCAACAATGGGTATTTCACTCCACACAGCAACACAGTATTCGTTATTACAATCCACAGACGACAATGACAATTCACTTGGATTATTGAGAACAACAATGTACTTGATTTTAAATTATATTTCCATGATCATGTGCAGTATATTTACACCCAATCATTAAGAATGCTTGGTCTAATTAGATCTGTAACTTATTGTTTTTCTACAACTATGTCTTTATTAATTTTATACTATACATTGGTCCGATCCAAGATTGAATATGCATCTGTTGTATGGAACTCCATTACTTCCACTGACTTGACTAAGGTGGAGAATATTAAAAAAAAATTATTTCCTTGTGTTGTTATAGATTTTTACCTAATTCTAATGATTATAAATATAAGGTTAACTGCAAATATTTTAATTATTGCTATAGTTTATTTGCCAGACGTCAGGATCTTGATTATTTATTTTTTTGTAAAGTTCTTAAGGGTGATATTGATTGTGAATCTTTCCTAAGCAATATTAGCCTTCGTTTTCTTGCTAAGGGTTTAAGTATCATAAAATGCTTTACAATAGAAATTCTCAATCTTTCTCTCCGGTCTGCAGATTTATAAAATATGCTAATTTGCATGGATCTAACTTGGATCCATTTAATGTGTCGTATATACTTTTGGAGTTTTATATCAGTTTAATTTATATCTTTTATTCAAATATGTATTATAATATTATTCTCGTTATCTTTTATATCATTTTGTAGTTTCTTCATTTATATGATTCCATCGTTTCATTTTCAATTACAATTACTTATAATTGTCATTACTTTATGTATTTTAATCTATTTTATTCTGTCCATTCAATGTAATTATTTTCTTTAACTAATTATTGTTTTTATGTGTAAGAATTATTTTATGCATTTTTATTGTGATTTTGTCATATTGTAATTATGCTTTGTGCTGAACTGTTATTGGCTGTGGCTGTTGTACAGCCTAATAAACAATAGTAAATAAATAAATTAATTAATTAATTATCATTATTATTATTAATATATTATTATTGTTATTATTATTATTGTTATTATTATTATTATTATTATTATTATTATTATTATTATTATTATTATTATTATTATTATTTGAGCCGTGCCCACTACCACGCCCATTCACCTAGTACGTCACTTCGTCCGTCAGAGCGCTCTCAGACGTCACCGTATAGATAGCGCTATCAATCCTTTCATTTGTTCTTTCCAAATAATCCTATTGGCCGGTTCATTGCGTCTCACGAGGATAGAGGGGGAGAGAGTTTACCTGTTTTAACGGAGATACACGGAACGTCACTCGGGTTCCGGTACGCGGCAGATACACTTAATAAGACTTAGGCTCTCGTACGCGGGAGATACATGGAACGTCACTCGGGTTCCGGTACGCAGCAGATACACTTAACAAGACAAGCTCTCGTACGCGGCAGAAACATTTAACAAGACTTAGGATTTTTGTACGCGGCAGATATAGACAACGTGACTCGGGCTTGGTATGCGCTTGAGATAGATCAGTGGAGTAGTTAAATTGCGTCGTGTGTGTTTGGGATTGTAGTGGATCGTAGTTTGAAACATCGCTTGCTAGTGATACGTCTTGGGGGCAAGTTATAGTATTTGCTTCGAGTAACATATTTGTGAGATATATGTGTTTGAGGTAAATTGTATTGGGGATTATGTGATGAGATTTGATTTGAAACGTAAGTTCATGTTCCGAGACGGTTTGTGTGATAGAGCAGCGATTACGGTCTCACATTATTGTTTGTATTTTTCCCTGCTCCATTTCGAATTGTTGGTTTCCTTTGCCGCTATTTTAGTTATCATGTGCGTCGAGTTTCGTTGCTATTTAAATGATCTTTGAGATTGGAATTATCGTCCGTTACTTATTACGTGAATCTGTCTTCATCCCTCTCTCTCTCCGTTGCGCATTCATTTTGTAAAGTGCAGAGATTTGTGTTAGTGCAATGGCACAGGTCATGTGAGCAATATGTGCTATGGGTAATGTATAGTGATCAGTCATGTGATACCTTATGCTTGGTAGAGTTTGTCTGTTATTGAGTTTATATGTATCTTTAGTTTGGTTAGTTAGATTGAGTGGTATCTATGGTCGAATGGACCATGTATTAAGTTAGTGTGCTGGCTGGGTGTTGTGTTTAGATTCATACTCAGATAGTTTATATATATATATATATATATATATATATATATATATATATATTTAGAGAGTGGTTCATGAACATATGGTTAATAGGTCAGTCACTGATTATCGAGAGACGGCCATATTAGATTGTTTTATCACTTATAAGTGTGTTGGCCCCAGCCTTGTGGTACTTTCATTATTTACATATCCTAGGGATACCATTTCAGATTAGTTTGCCCTATTTTCATTCACCTACTCCATATTTATTGTTATTTAATTTTCCAATTATGTATATTGTTACTTATTATTGTTAATTATATTTGTTTTACAAATTAACACTATTCATTTCTAATTTCTTCCACTGCGCACACCCAATCCTTCCAATGTGCCGTCCATCTGGCGAAAGCAGCCAATATAAGAAAGATAAAGAGGAGTGGATGATCGTACCGCCGCCGTCCACACACTACATATTATAATTAATTTTATTATTATTATTATTATTATTATTATTATTATTATTATTATCATTCGGTCGTGAGCCATCATACTGTTCGGTTGTGTGTGCGTTTAGCTCCCAGAACTTACTGCATACAGCAGTTGTATCGAAGTGGTTATGGCTCCTAGTAAAGGCAAAGGGCAAAAATGTCTCAAATGTGTTGGGCCTTGCTGTCTTCGTTATCATCTAGACTGCCTGGATATTGGAAAAGCTGAGTATGACATCTTCATCCAAAGTGGTAGTTCAACCTATAAATGCCAGAAGTGTGTAAATGGTCTGAAATTAACGCAGGGGGACAACACGCCAGTGCGTCTTATTACGCCAGGAGAGAAGAAGGTGATCTCACCTACACGTGAGCTTGTGTATAGTAATTTAACTTCTTTATCTAAAGATGCTCTTACAGTTCAGATTGAACCAGTCAGACTAAATAATATTTCTTTAATGGACATGGTTAGTGACATTTTGATTTATGTCAAGAATTTACAGGAAGAATTTAATGAACTGAAAAATGAAAATTTTGACCCAAAAGAACAAATGACAGAATTGTTATCAAAGGGCTGCTGCTCCCCTGATTCCTCTCAAAATATTTCTTCTGATGGTCTACAATCTGTACAAGCTAATGGCCCCAAGAAGTCTTACAGCAAAATTGTTTCGGAAAACTTAGCTGCTGACAATTCAAATACTTTACATTCTGCAGTCTCAGCGACTGGTAAATGAGTACGTGTGACTCCTATTACAGTGAAACAATGCGAATCAGGAAATGAATGAGGCCAATCCTACTAACTGACAACGAAGGCTTTCAATTATTTTCTCGAAAGAAATTATAAAAAGAGAACCCAAAGTTGGAACCTCTTCTACTAGCAACATTGAAATCTCTCTTTGTTTCGAGATTCAGTTCCAAAGTTACCTCTAACAATATAGTCGATTGTCTTAGAAATCAATTACTACTTAAGTTACTCTTGGTAACTAATCTCAAATTTCAAACGTGTTCATGCTTTCATGTAGCTGTAGCTAATAATCCTGATGTTTGGCATGCTGGTTGCCTAATTGCACCTTTTTTGGGGAAACTCAAATCTGAACAGCATTTCTCGCATTCTACGAATTCAGATTCTGTCGATTCTCAGGGAAATGCCTCTTAGTCTTATCTGATTTCACTTTATTATCGGCCATTTTTCGTCTTATCACCAACCAACCCTTTTCGATCTCTTTTCTTTTTCACCATTCTATTTCTCTCCGCCGGCCGCCATTGCATGCGGAACGCCCACCACAGCCATTTTCAGCTTTTCATCCCCGCTGTAAGTTTTTGCCACGTCCGCCACCATGACAGGATTTGTCAAGAATGCCTGGTGAGGCTATATTATTCTTCCACTTCTAGTTCATTATATTCATTCTTAGGTAAGGTTCTTAGGCTTATAACTCCCGTCTCACCAGGGGGGATCTTTCCTATCTCCGTGGTCCTGTCCCACGGTTTCGAGCGCGACTTCCGACTTGTGTGGCCCGACAGGGCGCCCAGCAACGAAGCAATAGTGGACCCTTCACACTCCCCCTATATGCAAGTCTAGGTGCAGAGCCCGGACCAGTAGTCATGTACATTCACGTAGAGCCCCAATGGGGGCCCGGGGCGATTTAGACGCCCCAGTGACCGACTCTGCTCGCCGGGGCGGATATATCGCTCCGACCTGTTACCGCTGACGAAAGGGTTACGCGATGTAATCAACCACAAGTCCCCTGAAGCTTTGCGGTCTCGGATTATTCGGCTTGTGATGGTCGGGCGAACTTTTTATGAGTCGGGTTGTGGAAGCTGGATAGTAGTGGGGTTGTTCAGTGTAGAGTGGGGTGCCACGAGCGGTTATTCCCGTAGTAGGGGCATAAAATTGCGTATCGCCTCTGGTGTAGGACTTGCCGTTAGGTGTCTAATGACCAGTCTGAAGGGTAACTTGCGTGAAGTGG
This sequence comes from Periplaneta americana, assembly GCF_040183065.1. Taxonomy (NCBI): domain Eukaryota; kingdom Metazoa; phylum Arthropoda; class Insecta; order Blattodea; family Blattidae; genus Periplaneta; species Periplaneta americana. The sequence continues at coordinate 57,715,911 of NC_091125.1, read as the reverse complement.
GTTGCTGGGTTCGGAGTGTGGGGGGTCCCCATGGCCGGCACAGACCGCGAAGAATTTTAGGTGTCTTTTCTTACGCCCCCCCCGGTGGCAGGCTGACGCCGACAGTTCTGTAGGGGGGGGCAGTTTCAAAATGGCCTCTTCGCTCTCCTCTTCCTCTCCAGGAAAACAGCAACAAAAGAAAATGAAAATAGTAAAAGACAGTACAACTGAAGTTAATAAGACGAACACTGCACTGGAATTGGACCCTGAGAAGGTAATAATTAAAGTGCCGCCTCCAAAGTTTATTAGTATCACGTTGGATGGGACCGAAAAAACAATGAAAAACATTAGTACATTTTACCTGAGACGCGCGCTGGACGGACTCGGAGGCAAGGTCAGAAATGCAACTCGACTCCGGAACGGCAGTCTCTTTGTTGAGACTGCATCTGCAAAACAGAGTGAAACACTGTTGAGAGCGACGTTGCTGGGATCATACCCTTTCACACTAGAGCGACACTCCTCGCTGAACACTACGCGAGGAGTTGTGCATACGGATTATCTAGATGGTGTGTCCGATAAAGAGATCCAATTAGAGCTGGGGGAACAATCCGTGTCCAAGGCTTACCGTTTACTACGTAAGCGGGACGGACTGAACCCCTGAGCACAGTCTTTCTGACCTTTGAAACGTCTCTCTTGCCAGAATATATCTTTGTCGGGTACGAGCGTGTCTCTGTGCGTGCGTATGTGCCGAATGCAATACGGTGCTTTAGAAGCCAACGGTTCCGACATACGCAAAAACGTTGCACAAATAATATCATATGTGCAAAGTGCGGCGGTGCTGAGCATGGGGAATCCCCATGTGCCAGCCCTGAGCACTGTGTGAATTGCTCTGGTTTCCACGCTTCTAATTCCAAAAATTGCCCGAAGTATATGGCAGAGAAAGATATTCAAGAGCTTCGAGTCCGAGAAAATATTACTTTTTTCGAGGCGCGTAAGCGTATTTTCGACCAACAAAAAAAGGCGACTGAAAAATCTTATTCCTCAGTATTGCAGAAGTCAACAGAGGGAATTGATGCATCCACGCAGACGCCACTTCTTGCAAGTATACCTGGGAAGCGAATTGAGACCGCGATGCAGACATACAGTACGTGGACTCTGCGACACAGACTGCTGAGTTAGACGACTCGTGTGGGCTTGATATTAGGCCTTACGTCCCTAGAAAGATCGCTGCTGTGACAGCAGAGAAGGATTCTAGGCCTGGTAGAACACCGGAACGTCGCGCTCCGAGTTCGGGTGGCGGATCAAGATCACGCTCTCGATCACGTCCTCGATCAAGATCACGATCAGGAGTGCGACGATCTACAAGTGAGTCGCCACAGTCCAAAACTAAGCAGCCGCAGAGAAAGGCATCAACCCATACAAAGGAAAAAAGAGAAGATCGCCTGTAAAACCACCATCATGATTTAGCTCCTCGCGATGAGAAGTATTGTACAGTGGAATGTGAACGGTGTACGCAGCAGATATACAGAATTACAACAATTGATCTATCATGAGAACCGTTGTATTTTATGTCTTCAGGAGACGCACCTCGACCCGAACGTTCCCTGAATAGTTCAGGATACAATACTTACTGGTACGATCATCTTGCCGGTATTCGGGCCAATGGAGGTTGCGCCATCCTGCTCCGTCAAAATATTTATAGCGGCTAGAATAACTTTACCTAATGTCCAGTTTTCAATAGCTTGTGTCTATATGCCCCCAGATATACCTTACACAGTTAATGACGTGGAACACATTCTGTAGCTGGCACCGGCTCCATATTTGTTAGTTGGAGATTTTAATGCATTTCACCACTCTTGGAGCTCTAATTCTGATGATGACAGAGGAAATAAAATAGCCGTCTTAATCTGATTACTCTAAATTCCGGGGAAGCAACACATCTATCCTCGGCTTATAGTACTTTCTCAATGATAGACATCACCATTTGTAGCCCAGTTTTGTCCACGCATTTCGAATGGTCAGTTATCCATGACCTCCATGGTAGTGAACACTACCCCATTCGAATGCGAATGTCCACTTTACGTCCTGCGGAATCTCGCTCTTCAAATTGGGTTATTAAAAAGGCGGACTGGTTCGGACTTTAGGAGTCCATATCATTCGATGATATTGGATATGAAAGTGTGGACTCCGTTGTAGAGCACTTTTCAAATGTGGCTATTAAGTCTGCGGAATTATCCATCCCCCGGTCGTCCTGCAGGCCAAAACGCTTCCCTGTCCCTTGGTGGACCGATGCCTGTAGAGATGCAATCCGAGACCGCAAACTAGCCTTACGCCAATTTGAGCGCCATCCGACCCAAGAAAACTTCGTCCAGTTTAAACGTCTTCGAGCCATAGCTCGTCGCACTGTGTGCGATGCTAAGAAGACGTCCTGGACAAATTACGTCAATTCATTGAAAAAGCACGTTCCCGCTAACATCGTGTGGGACAAAGTCCGTCGAATAATGGGGAAACGTAGTTCTGTAATTCCGGGCCTTCTGAACAACGGCGTAACGACCACCAGTCACGTAGAAATTGCAGAGATATTCGCTAACTCATTTGCAGAGATAAGCAGCTCTAACAATTATGACCCGGAATTTCTAAAAATCAAGCATACTACGGAGAAACTAAATGTGAACTTTACTATCTAATAACACTGAACACTACAATGCACCGTTCACATCCGAGGAGCTGGAGGCGGCACTGGACGCTTCCGCAGACACCTCCCCTGGCCCTGATAACATCCATAACCGCATGCTTCGCCATCTTCCGCCAGCTGGAAAATCCTTTCTTCTGGCAATGTACAAGATCTGGACTGAGGGTGTATTTCCGCCTGCTTGACGTTCCGCCATTGTAATCCTAGTCCAGAAACCGGGAAAGGATCCTTCTTTACCTGGCAGTTATAGGCCAATTTGTCTTATTAGCTGCGTATGCAAGGTTGTGGAAAAAATGATAAGCAAACGCCTGATGTGAATTCTCGAATCGGAAAACCGATTATCTAATATCCAATGTGGGTTTCGTAAGCAGAGATCAGCCGCAGACCATCTTGTTCGGCTAGAAACCGCCATTAGAGATGCTTTCCTCAAGAAGGAACATCTTGTGGCGGTCTTCTTTTATCTAGAAAAGGCTTACGATACCACATGGCGTTATGAAATTCTGCAAACTCTGCTTGATTGGGGACTTTGTGGCAGTCTACCAACATTTATTGCGAAGTTTATGGCAGAGCGGTATTTCCGAGTTCGAGTAGGCACCACACTTTCTAACGAACATCTCCAAGAAAATGTCTTTCCGCAGGGGCCTGTATTAAGTATTCTTCTTTTCTGCGTAAGTATTCTTCCATTGCGATCAATGGAATTGCCCACTGTATGGGTGGCCGAGTATCTTCTCTCTTGTACGTTGATGACTTCAGTCTATTTTACAGCTCCCGATATCTTCCATCCATTGGTCGACAGCTTCAACTGGTCATCAACATACTATCAGAGTGGGCCGTTCGCAATGGCTTTAAATTCTCTACTCAGAAGACGCAGTGTGTCCACTTTTACAACCAACGTGGACTACATCCATCCTGAAATGCGTCTTAATGTAGTGGAGTTGCAATATACAGATATTGCGAGACTTTTGGGCCTTATTTTGTATTATAAATTAACGTGGGAGACGCATATACGTGATTTGAGAAGGCGTTGGGAGAATTCCTTAAACATCCTTACGCCTTTTGTCAGGGCTTTGCTGGGGCGCTGACCTTACAGTGCTTTTACGCTTTTACCGAGCTCTTATACGATCAAAGCTGGATTATGGCTGTTTTATTTATGGCTCTGGAAAAATCTAAATTACGTCTTTTAGATACTATCCATCACTATGGGATACTACTTTCTACAGGGGCCTTCCGAACCAGTCGGATAGCGAGCCTTTATTGTGAAGCAGGATAACCATCACTGTATCGGCGACGTAATGTCTTGTTGCGCTCATATGCTGTTAAGCTCCGCACGCAGCCTGAGCACAATTCTTACTACTCTTTCCATCACTCGTCTCTTTACGGCCGATACAGTGAAAATCCACGGAGACTTCGTCCAGCAGGTGTGCGGTTTCGTGAATTGCTCTCTGTGCTAGATATACATCTACCATGATTTCGCACACTGGAGTGTACTACCACTCCACCGTGGATTATGCGACGTCGCATGTTTGATGTAAGTCTGAGCCGCTGTTTTAAGGATTTTACACCAGCTTTTGTTTATAGACTTCGTTTTAGTGAACTTTTATCCCGATATCCAAATTATTCATTAGTTTTTACTGACGGATCCCGGATAAATGATTGTGTTGTTTGTTCCTTCGTTACAAATGGAGAGATATTTAAATACAGACTAAGCCAATATACTAGTGTTTTTACTGCTGAACTCCATGCTTTTTACAGAGCTTTATTGTTTTTAATTAGGCAAGATCGGGGCACATTCCTTATCTGCTCCGACTCTTTAAGTGCCATCCAGTCCTTGCAGTCTTTTAATTGTGATGTTCCGCTTGTCTTAAGAACTCAGGAGCTGTTCCACACTCTCCTTAGCTCTGATGATGAGATTGGAGTAGTGTGGATTCCTGGTCATGTAGGAATTCCAGGAAATGAGGCCGCGGATGCTGCAGCCAGGGCTGGTGCACTGAATGGCTCTCTGGTATATTGGCGCAAGAGGTGGCAGGACATTCGAAACTACTTTAAATATAGAATATGGCGGCAATGGGAAGGAGAATGGTCTGCACAAGAGAGAAACAAATTACGAAATATAAAGAGTACTATTCGAGTTTGGGATTCGTCCACAAGAGCGTCACGACACTAGGAGGTTATACTCACCAGGTTCAGGATTGACCACTGTCATCCGACACATGGCCTTCTCACGGCGAGCCTCAGCCAGAGTGTGATATGTGCCATGTTCCACTTACGGTGGAACATTTTTTATTACAGTGTAGAAAATATGACCGTGTCCGCCGGCAATATGGAATTCGGCCAACACTACGTGACGCTCTTGGCAATGATTTTAATTGTACAAATGCATTTCTCAGATTTTTATCGAATACAGGACTCGATAAAGTGATTTAGTTTTTTAATGACCCGTTTTACTTATCCTCCGGACCCTTTACATCCGGAGGTTGAATTTTTTAATATATGATTTTAACAAATTTGACATTCGGACCTTTTACATCCGTGCATTTTATAAATGCTCCACACAATTTCTTTCTGGTGTCATTTGTTTTATTGTTTTGTTGTTACTTTTTAACTACTACTTAGGGTATGAGAACTTCTCACTTTTTATGGTTTTTATGCTTCACCTTGTTGAAACTGCATTTGCTTGCCTCGTTTTAATCGTGACAACGCTTTTTAGTTCTTTTAAGCATTCTGGTTATTGTATTGTGTTCGTATTTAGTGAATGATTTTAGATAAGGGCGCAAATAGCCATAGTCGCTGACGCGCACCTTTTAAACCTAACTAACTAATTAACTAACTAACTTAACTATTAATGTGCAATTCCAATAATCATCTTGAGATTTTTTTATCAAAATGTTCGTGGACTTAATATGAAATGTGATGAAATTTTCCAAAATGTAGTGAGTAATAATGATATCATTATCTGTCTCACTGAAACATGGCTATCCGAATCTGTTGTTAATACAAATTTGTTTCCTAATAATTATACTGTGTTTCTTGCTGACAAGTTATTTGAAGATACCAACAAAGTAAAAGATGGGGGTGTCTTAACTGCTATTAGTAACCAGATATGTGATTTAGAATTCATTAATGAATTCGTTTGGATCGAAATTAAAATGCCAGATGATTGTAATCTGCTAATTGGTAATCATTATTTTCCATCACATAGAGTCCACGAACATTTAAGGTATTATCTAATTTTTATTGAAAACAATCTTGATACTCACAACTTTAGAATCGTCTTCCTGGGGGATTTTATTTCTCCTGGCATGGATTGGTCATCTGGTTGCACACTTAATGATATTCATTACTACGCAAAAATTAAGTCTCAGGATTTATTTTCCTCATCTTGTCTTCTAGGACTGAACCAAATTGATCTTACGAGAAATAGTAAAATTCTTTTTGATCTTGTTTTTACAAATGTTCATAATGTTCAGTTAATCTTGCTGATCATTCACTAGTTTTGCAAGATGTTCATCACCCATCTATTTGTATTGAGCTGAGAATTAATTCACCATCACCATTACAGAGACAAAATCAATCTTATTTAAATTATTCTCAACGTGATTATCACTGTATTTATTCCACTCTCCACAATTTTGATTGGAATTGTATATATCTTACTACCGATGTCAATGTTGCTACTAATTATCTGTCTAAAATCGTAAATGATGCTATATCTAAAGCTGTGCCAGTCACCTTTGTGAAAAATTTGCACTATCCTAAGTGGTTTTCAAACAGTCTACGTCTACTCATTAAGAAAAAGAATAAAACACATTGAAATTTAAAAAAATACAAATCTGATCACCCCTATCAAATTTTCTCTTACTATTCAAGACTTTGATTAAGTCTGATAAATTTAAATGGCTACAATCTATTGACGATAGTTTAAAAAAAGTGCCTAATAAATTTTGGAAATATGTAGAATCTTTTCCGAAATCGAAGAAAATTCCTAATGAATTTATTATTAATGGGTTTCACATTGCTGATCAGAAAATCATTGCAAATGCATTTGTTAGTCGATTTAAATCAATTCAGATCAACCATAACTCAAATTATCTCATTTCTTATTCTAACATTAATAAATTTTACCCCATCCTGTAATCTCTTGTGATGATGTCAGGAAGACGATTAGAAATGTCAAGACAAATAAATCTTTGGGCACGGATGGCATCCCCAATTTTATTATTAAAGGATGCTCTGAAACTTTCATACCTGTTTTAACCTACATTTTCGATTTTATTTTAAAAACAAAGACCGGTCGAGGTCAGTTCCTCCAAGTTGGTGACCAGCGGGGTGCAATGGTGGCACTCGTGCTCTTCTTTTCGGCCATTTTTCGTCTTATCACCAACCACCACTTTTCATTCTTTCGTTTTTTCATCACTATTTCTCTCCCCCGGCCACCATTGCATGCGGAACGCCCACCACATCATCACAGCCATTTTCATCTCTCCATCCCCTCTGTTTTGTTCTTGCCACGTCCGCCTACAAGACGGGATATGTTAAGAAAGCCTGGTGAGGATACATTATTCTTCCTCTTCTAGTTCATTATATTTATTCTTAGGTTAAGGTTCTTATGTTTATAACTCCCGTCCCACCAGCCGGGATTTTTCCTATCTCCGTGGTCCTGTCCCACGGTTTCGAGCGCGACTTCCAACTTGTGCGGCCCGACAGGGCGCCCAGCAACGAAGTAATAGTGGACCCTTCCTACTGCCCCTATATACAAGTTCAGGTGCCAAGCACGGACCAGAGGTCAAGTACACTCACATAGAGTCTAAATGGGGGCCCGGAGCGATTTAGACGTCACGGTGACCGACTCTGATCGCCGGGACGAATATATCGCTCCGACGTGTTACCGCTGACTGATGGGTGTCGCAGTGCAATCAACCACAAGTCCTCTGAAGCTGCGTGCTGTCTCGGATTGCTCCGGCTTTGGGGGTTGTGTCGAAGCTAGCCGAGTAGTCCGGCGGTTGTGTAGTGTAGAGAGGGGAGCCACGGGCGGTTATTCCTGGGGTTGGGGCATAAAACTACGACACGCCTCTGGTGTACAACTTGCCATTAGGTGTGTTATAACCTATTTGAAGGGTAACTTGCGTGAGGTGGGTTGCTTGAGATCGGGCTGTGGGGGGGGGGTCCCCACGGCCGGCACAGACCGAGAAGAATTTTTAGGTGTCTTAGGTGGGGCCAGTTCAAAATGTCCTCGCGCTCCTCTTCCCCTCCATTAGAGAAACATAAGAAACAGATGTTAGCAAAAGACAATGCGACTGGTGGTCATATGACGAACACTGCAATGGATTTGGACCTTGAAAGGTTTCCAGATAAAGTGCCGCCTCCGAAGTTTATTAGTATCACCTTGGACGGAACGGAAGTAACTATGAAAAACATGAGTCCATTCTACGTGAGACCTGCGCTAGATGGACTCGTTGGGAAGGTCATAAATGCAACTCGACTCCGCAACGGTAGTCTCCTCGTTGAGACTGCATCTGCAAAACAGAGTGAGACGTTGTTGAAAGCAAAGTTGCTGGGGTCCTACGCCATCAGGGTTGAACGTCACTCGCTCAACACCACGCGAGGAGTTGTGCATACATATTCACTAGATGGTATCCCTGATGAAGAGATCCAACTAGAGCTGGCGGAACAGTCCGTGTCCAAAGCTTACCGTTTACTACGTAAGCGGGACGGACTGAACCCCTGAGCACAGTCTTTCTGACCTTTGAAACGTCTCTCTTGCCAGAACATATCTTTGTCGGCTATAAGCGTATCCCTGTGCGTTCGTATGTGCCGAACTCATTGCGGTGCTTTAGGTGGCAACGGGTCTGTCATACGCAAAAACGTTGCACAGAAAATATCATCTGTGCAAAGTGCGGCGGTGCTGACTATGGGGATTCCCCATGTGGCGGCGCCGAGCACTGTGTGAACTGTTCTGGGGACCACGCTTATAATTCTAAAAACTGCCCAAATTATATGCTGGAAAACACGATTCAAAAAGTTCGAGTCCGAGATAATATTATTATTAATAATAATATTAGCTTCTTTGAGGCACGTAAGCGTATTATAGATAAAGAATAGAAGGCAACGGAAAACTCCTATGCGTCTGTACTGCACAAAGCAACAGAGGGAATCGATGCCACCCGAAAAATGTCATCTCTTACAAATATACCTGGGAAGAGAATTGAGATCACAACCCAGGCACATGTAGACGCTGCTACTCAGATTGCTGAGTCAGACGACACTTGTGGACTTGACATCAGGCCTTACGTTCCTGAGAAAATCGTTGCTATGACAGTATAGAATGTTTGTAGGCCTGGTAGAATACCAGTACGTCGCACTCCTAGTACGGCTGGCGAGTAGAGATCACGTCCTCGTTCACATCCTCGATCAAGATCACGATCAGGAGTGCGACGAACTTCAAGAAAACTAAGCAGTCGCAGGCAAAAGCATCAACTCATAGAAAGGAAAATAAAAGAAGATCCCCTGTGAAGTCTCCAACATGATATAGCTCCTAGAGATGACTGATATACAGTGGAATGTGAACGCCGTACGCAGCAGATATACAGAACTAGAGTAATATATCTATCATGAGAACCCTGGTATTTTATGTCTCAAGGAAATACACCTCCGGCCCGAAAACTCCCTCGAAAACTCGGGATATTACGCTCACCGGTACGATCACCTTGCCGGTGTTCGAGCCAACGGAGGTTGTGCCCTCCTACTCCGCCGAAGTATCTTTTCCTCTGTTATCAACATCAACAGCCCACATCAATGCATAGCCACTGGAGTAACTTTACCTACTATACAGTTTTCAATAATCTCTCCTTATATGCCCCCAGACACACATCTCACTGTGCATGACATTGGACAAATTCTCCCACAGGTACCTGCTCCATGTCTGGTAGTCGAGGATTTCAATGCATCCCACCACTCTTGGGGCTGAAATTCCGATGATAACAGAGGAAATAAAATAGCAGACAGAAGTATGTACACGTCTAAATCCCATTACTCTGAATTCAGGAGAAGCAACACATCTCACCTTGGTTTACGGTACATACTCCAAGATAGATATCTCCATTTGCATCTCAGTTTTGTCCATGCATTTCGAATGGTCTCTGATTCACGACCTACACGGTAGTGACCAATGCCCCATCCGAATGCTTATGTTTGCTTTACGTCCTGCGGAATCTCGCTCTCCAGACTGGATTATTAATAAGGTGGACCGGGTCGGATTTTCGGAGTCCATATCATTCGATGATAACGGACATGAAAATTTGAACTTCGTAGTAGACCATTTCTCAAATGTGGTTAAAAATTCAGCGGAATTATCTATCCCCCGGTCGTCCTGCAGCCCAAAACGCTTATGTGTGCCATGGGGGACGGATGCTTGCAGAGATGCAATCCGAGACTGCAAACGTGCCTTACGCCAAATTGAGCGCCATCCGATCCAAGAAAATGTTGTCCTGTTTAAACGTCTTCGAGCCAAAGTTCGTCGCACTCTGTGCGATGCTAAGATGACGTCCTGGACACATCCCCTGACACTTCCCCTGGCCCTGATAACATCCATATCCGCATGCTTCGCTATCTTCCGCCAGCTGGAAAATCCTTTCTTCTATCAATATACAACAGAATCTGCACAGAGGATGTATTTCCATCTGCTTGGCGTTCCGCCATTGTAATCCCTGTCCAGAAACCGGGAAAGAGTACCTGGCAGTTCCAGGCCAATTTTACTCACCCCATGTGTATGCAAGGTTATGGATAAGATGACAAGCAAACGCCTTACGTGGTTACTCGAATCGGTAAACCTATTGTCTAATATCCAATTTGGTTTTTGTAAGCACAGATCCGCCGCAGAACACCTTGTTCGGCTGGAAACCGCCATTAGAGATGCTTCCTCAAGAAGGAATATTTTGTGGCAGTTTTCTTTGATTTAGATAAGGCTTACGATATCACATGACTTTATGGAATTCTGCAAATTCTGCATGTTTGGGAACTTCGTGTTAATCTATTAACGCTTATTGGGAAGTTCATTGCAGAGCGGTATTTCCGAGTTCGAGTAGGCACCACACTTTCTAACGAACATTTCGAAGAACACGGCATTCCTCAGGGGCTGTATTAAGCGTTCTTTTTTTCTGCATTGATATCAATGGAATTTTCCACTGTGTGGGTAACCGAGTATCTTCTCTGTTGTACGGTGATGACTTAAGTTTATATTACAGCTTCCGCTATCTTCCATCCATCGGTCGACAGTTGCATCTGGTCATCAACGTACTATCAGAATGGGCTGTTCGCAGTGGTTTTAAATTCTTCACTCTAAAAACGCAGTGTGTCCACTTTTACAGCCAACGTGGACTGCATCCACCTCCTGAAATGAGTTTCAATGGCGTAGTGTTGCAATATACAGACACTGCGGGCTTTTTGGGCCTTATCTTTGATTATAAATTAACGTGGGAGGCGCATATACGTGATTTGAGAAGGCGATGCGAGAAATCCTTAAATATTTTACGCCTTTTGTCAGGGGTTCGCTGGGGTGTAGGCCACATATTGCTTATACGTCTTTATCGTTCTCTTCTCCTGTCGAAGCTGGTTAATGCTGTTTTATTTATGGCTCAGGAAATAAATCGAAGTTAAGTCTTTTAAACACTATCCATCATCATGGGATACGACTCTCTAAAGGGGTCTTCCGAACGAGTCGGATAGAGAGCCTGCATTGCGAAGCGGGTGAAGCATGACTGTATCGGCGACGTAATGTCTTGTTGCGCTCGTATGCTGTTAAGCTCCACTCATAGCCCGAGCACAATTCTTACGATTCCTTTTACCATCTGTCTTTTTACGGCCGATATATTGAAAATCCACGGAGACTTCGTCCAACAGGTGTGCGAATTCGTGAACTACTCTCCGAACGCGACACGCGTCTGGCAACAGTTCGCACACAGGAATATACGACCTCTCCACCGTGGATTATGCGACATCCTATGTTTGATGCAAGTCTGACAAGCAAACGTTCTGATGGGGGCAGATAAAAAGTTATTTTTTTTTTGTTCCACCATGTTAATAATGTCAAAAGAAGTGCTTACAAATTTTGGCAACTCCACCGCAATTACGAGGCTGTCCAGAAAGTGATTTTCTCTGGAGTCGTTTATTGAAAAGAGTACAATTACATAGAAATATTTATTGAAACAGATACAGCAATTGTTGCGCTATTTGTCAGCATATCCCTTACTGGAATTAAGGCATTTGTCATACCTTTGGATCAATTTTATGTGTCGTAGAAGTCAACCCCCTCAGATCGGAACCAGCGGTTGACTGCTTCTGCTCCTCACTCTATCGATCCCATGATATGAGAAATGTCTCAATTCCGATGGAAAATATGTTGAAAAATAGCTCAACAATATTGCTGTCTTTGTTCCAATAAATTTGTCCAATGAATTGTGTTTTTTATGTTAACGTCCTCTGGCGAACTTATTTTTTACGGCCCTCGTAATTGCGATCGAGTGGCCAAAATTTGTAAAAGCACTTCTTTTGACATTATTAACACGGTGGAAGAAAAAAATTTAACTTTTTTCTCTGCCCCCACCAGAACGTTTGCTTGTGAGCCGACGTTTTAAGAATTTTACACCAGCTTTTGTTTATAGACTACGTTTTAGTGAACTTTTATCACAGTTTCCAAATTATTCATTAGTTTTTACTGACGGATCCCGAGTAAATGATTGTGTTGGTTGTTCCTTTGTTGCAAATGGACAGATATTTAAATATAAATTGAGCCAATACACTAGTGTTTTTACCGCAGAAATATATGCTTTTTATAGAGTTTTATTGTTTTTAATTAGACATGCCCGGGGCAGATTCCTTATCTGCTCTGACTCTTTAAGCGCCATTCAGTCGCTGCAACGTTTGAATTCTGATGATCCGCTGGTGTTGAGAACCCAGGAAGTTTTCCACACTCTCCTAACCTCTGATCATGGGATTGGAGTAGTATGGACTCCGGGTCATGTTGGAATTCTTGGTAACGAGACAGCGGATGGTGCAGCAAAGGATGGTGCTTTGATTGGATGTGAGGTGTATTGGCGTGAGAGGTGGCAGGATATTCAAAATTACTTGAAATATACAATATGGTGGCAATGGAAAGGACATGGTCTGCACAGGAGGGAAATGAGATACAAGAATAAAGAATACTGTTCGCGTTTGGGATTGGTCCACAAGAGCGAAACGACATGAAGAAGCTTTACTCACCCGGTTGAGGATTGGCCACAGTCATCTGACGCTTGGCCATCTCCTACGTGGCGAGCCTCAGCTGGAGTGCGATCTATGCCGTGTTCCACTTACGATGGAACATGTTTTATTACAGTGTAGAAAATATGACCGTGTCCGTCGGCAATATGGAATTCGGCCGAATCTACGTGACGCTCTTGGAAATCATTTTAATTATACAAATGCAGTTCTCAGATTTTTATCGCATACCAGACTTGAGAGAGTGATAGTTTTTTTTTTGATCAGTTTTATTTATCCTCCCGACTCTACATCCGGATGTTACATTTTTTTAGTATATGATTTTAACAAACTTGGCATTCGGACCTTTTACAACCGTGCAATTTATAAATGCGCGAGACAATTTATTTCTGGTGGCGTTTGTTTTATTGTTTTATTGTTTCTTTTTAAATACTACTTGGGGTCTGAGAACTTCTCACTTTCATGGTTTTTATGCATCACCTTGTTGAAACTGCATTTGTTTGCCTCGTTTTAACCGTGACAACCCTTTTTAGTTCTTTTAAGTATTCTGGTTATTGTATTGTGTTTGTGTTTAGTAAAAGATTTTAGATAAGGGCGCTAATAGCCATAGTAGCTGACGCGCCCTTTTTAAACCCCTGTAACTAACTACCGGTAACTTAAAAACAGGGATATATCTTTCTCTTTGGAAGAAAGCATCTATTATTTCCATATTTAAGATTGATAATAAAGCTATTAAAACTAATTAAAGACCTATTTCCATAATTAATAACTTCTCAAAAGATTTTAAAAACATAATTCATAAACATATCTCTTTTTATGTGAAAAACAAAATCAATTCGCCCCAACACGTTTTACAAAAGAAAAATGTACGATTACTAATTTAGTACCTTATCTCTATATTATGCTATGTCTATAGTTGAAAGTCAAAGTCAAATTGATTCCATTTATTTTGACTTTAGCAAAGCATTTGATGTTGTTTCCCAGTACTTAGTAAATTAAATTCTTTTGGTCTTACCACTAACTACCTGGACTGGTTTGAAAATTATTTAAAAGATAGATAATCATGTGTTAGGCCCAATTGAAGAAATGCAAATCAAATCAGTCTCTGATGACCAATCAGTTGATGTCTGATTTATTTGATTGTTCATTGCGTTGCACAAACGTAAATCTCCAATCCACTTGTCTCAATTTACTAATCGCTGTTTTGAGAAAGAAATGCATTTGACAACAGCGCTATTTAGTAACCACAGCCAATTTGATGCTCTTTAAAAGTCGCGAAAGGAATTGCTTCATGTGGGCTGTGACTAGTAAAACAAGTGAATGCTCTGCTCTTTTGTTGCTTTTTGTAGAAAGGAAACAGGCGGATTCTATTTCTCTATAGACTACAATATAGTGAAAAATACGAAGCAAACAAAAAACGTGAGGGGGTTTCTGTTGTGGGATTTGCTAGAGAATTTGACATGAAATTGGAACAAGCATAGCCTCCATAGCCCAAAAGAATTCCATTTCCCATCTCTCTATTTACAAATTGAGCTCGAAACATAGCCATTAAAAATATTGTGCTGTCATGTGTAGAACCCTGCCAACGGGCTACAACATTCCAGAATTTCAATGATGGTGTACATATTGCCTGTACATTCACAGAAAATAAAACTTTTCTATTTCGATAAAGTTCGGCATCATTTCCACCAGGTGATTGGATGGGGATTTGAGCAGTCCATACAACCAATTATTCTTGGAAATCCTGACATGGCCGAAAATTCTCTCTGGATTTCAAATCGTTCCCTATTTTAAATTTGGGTATTTATGAGACCCTGCCTTAACAAAGCAATTTCATCTAACTATTGGGAATATAGTTGATTTGTGAACCCTAACAATACAAACCAAGACCGCCTGAAAAATTCCAACAGCATAAAATCTCAGCGTTATTAGAATTTGGTTCACAGGAGAAAGTGGTGCGTTTCGATTTGTCTGTCTGCAAATATTTGTTTCAATTTTTGAAAGTAACAAAACACACGAATTCTTACTTAACCTAAATCTTTGCTCAAATTCTCTGTCATTATACTTGAAAACAATTCATGTCTATCACGGAAATGCCATCTTTTTAAAAATATTTCCTTCATTCTAAAATTTCTTCATCGGAAGAATCCATTATGTCGAAAACAAATTATTACATTGTAACTATTTACTATATAAAAAGCAGTAACTGCACTATAAAGAGAACAACATAAATATTTGATCAGTCACTTAACCAGCAAAAATCTGTTGATCAAATCTGATACAAGATTGATCTCCGATCAAATAATGATTGTTCTTTCTGCAACAGAAATAGGACTGATGGTCAATCAAACCGTCCTTAATCGCCAATCATATTTTGATCGCTGTTTCTGCAACCGGGCCTTAGACTTGGAAATTCTTATTCTATTCCTTATATTAGTTTGTGCCGAGTTCCACATGGTTCCACTTTGGGTCCTCTAAAATTTTTACTATTTATGGATGATATCTTTAAAAGAATAAGTTCTAACTGCATTTTATTTGCCGATGACTTTAAAATATTTCGCAAAATTAATAGTCTGAGAAACTGTATAACTTTGAAAATGATATAAACGCTATTGAGCTATGGTCAGCTGATAATGGAATGAAAATTAATGAATCGAAAATTTTGTCATATCCTTCTCTATAAAAACCACTTCTCTTATACTTAATTACAATCTTAATAATATCGACATAATAAGGAAAGACTGTATTAGAGACCTGGGAGTTCTACTCGATACCAAATTATATTTTCATAATCATGCCCAATATATTTATAATCATTCCATTACAATGCTCGGACTTATGAGCTCTATAAATTATTCCTTTTCTACTCCAGCTACTCTTGCAATTATATATTATACATTAATCAGATCTAAACTCGAATGTGCATCTGTCGCCTGGAATTCTATTACTTCCACTGGTTCGATTAAACTGGAAATAAGCCAAAGGAAATTTACATCCCTATGTGCTTTTCTGTTTTTTTTTTTTTTCCAAATGCATCTGCTTTCAATTATGAGAGTAATGTAAATATTGTGGCACCCATCTGATATGATCTGGAAAATCCTGGTCACGTCGGGGAGTTTCGCGCGTGGCGCGGGGAAGCGGAACTCGGGCTTCAGTACGCGCTGTGGCGCGGCGCGGGGCGAGAAGAAGGAAAACTGCTTGCCCGGCGCGGAGCAGAGGGGATGGAAGTAAGGAAGCGTCCAGAGGCCGAGTATTGTAGGTTCCAGAGGCTTTGCGACGCAGAACATTCTAGACGATGGTGGTAAATAAATAATACCGTGAGTTGCGGACGTGAGCCAGTTAGTCAGCTGCAAGAGAGCTAGTTAGTCTTGTCTTCGACGTCGGAGACGTATTGACACATCCTCGGGCCTTCTTCTTTTTGGTTGATGTCTGTCTTCTCCTCTAAACGTCTCAACTTGTTAGATGGAAAACAAGATATTTAAATAATAAAGTAACCCTGCCATGAATCGTTATGATCAGGATGGTAATCTGGGTGTCGAGGTAGTCAAGTAATAACACACATTCACTGTAAAACACAACTATTTATTACAGCATGCAACATAAATTCGTAACACATAACCGTTCTATACAGTTTATTCACCCCTCAAACGTCACCCAATAATGGGCGCCTTCGTCGTGGATTCCATACTGTTTAAATCCGTTCTACTGCAAAAACTTGATTAAACATAAATCGAAACCAACTCACTGAACTGATGAATTCTAGAGGCAGGCTTTTAGGTATTTCACAACTCGAGTAACGATCCACAAAAATACAAATACCGACCAGAATATCACCAGAGTTGACTGAACACAAATCCGTCTGGAAAATGGTAGCAGCTCAAATTAATAAGTACATCCCAAAACTCGCCGCTAAACTCCACCCGAATATCTTCTACAATTCACTTGTAGGTTCCCGCACACCGATTACTATTCTGCCCCAGGCAGAACTATCGAACCCGGTGCCTGCCCGCGCAACCGCTCGCACTCTGCCACGCGTCCGACCTCCTCGAGCCCAACGACTAGACTGACGCTACTTTTCGAGATGAAACTCGCTTCACAGACCAAATCTAAATCACATCACTGTCTTGACCAATCAGCAAGCGTTATAACAAAATAATTAATTCTCCCCGGATCAAAAAATTAATGCTCCCTCGGTATCATCTTATCATAGGTAATAGGAACAGAAACAGAGCATAAAAAATAAAATAGAGAGAAAGGCCATCTACGAGAAGTAAGAAGAACTAGATCAGAAAGAAAAAACTACAAGCCATCTATGAAAAGTGAGAATAACCAAAACTAACAGAGAAAATATGAGGATAGAAAAAAACTAAAAAAAAAAGAAAAGAAAGAAAGATGTGCCGAAATATAAACGGCACAGTATCCAGTGGATCTGAGTTCAAGGTGCAGTGAACATGAGTAACTGTGACAGCATTCAAGCTAAGGCAACGTGTCCGGAGGTCTTGATTTCTACGCGCAGTGAACTTCAGTAGGTCCGTAAGTGTGGCAGCGACCAGGAGAGTGCGGCGTATCCGAAATTCTTGAGTTCGAAGTGCAGTGAACTGTATCTGGAAGTCTTGAGTTCAAAGAGCAGTGAATTGTATCTGAAGGCGTGGAATCGACGTACAATGAACTTCAGTGAGTGAATGAGCTAGAACAACTAGACAAGGCAAACTAACAGTGAATTAAGAACTAGCATTTTGTTTTGTACATAGTGCTTTGTGAACATTAGTTGAGATTAGGAGTACATTATTGTTCTTCTCAATAATTCACGTGAATTGTCATTGTCGTTCTGTGGATTGCAATTACGACTACTGTGTTGCTGTGTTGAGTGGAATACTCATTGTGGACGGGTGTGTGGTTAAAGTTAGAATTAACAGTCCCATTATAATGAAATAAAAGTTACATTTGGTGTCAGAAGTGTGACATTGTGGACATAACGAAATACTTACAGCAGGTCCTGCAAGCCATCGCAGAAATGAAAGCAGACATGAAAAATGCTGTAAGGCCCTCAGAGTTCTACCTCCTAACTTCGTAGCTGGAGAAGCGGCTTACACCTTTTGCAGCGGAGTTCGAGACCCCAAGATCAGACAACTACTCTTGACTGAGCATCAACAACGCTGTCGACCTGGTTGGCGACTTGGCATAGCGCTGACCTTCTATGCCCAAGGTTGCGGGTTCGATCCCGAGCCAGGTTGATGACATTTAAGTGTGCTTAAATACTACAGGCTCATGTCAGTAGATATACTGGTATGTAAAAGAACTCCTGCGTGACAAAATTCCGGCATATCCGACGACGCTGATATAACATATGCAGTTGCGAGCGTCGTTAAATAAAACATAGCATTTTATCAACATCGTCCTCGCGGCGGCCCTCAGGATGGAGGCGAACAAGTTGACGGTGAACGTCTCATCATCATACCGGATTAGGAGTGTCGGGGCGGCCAACGTCGAGGAACACCAACGGAAGTCACCCGAGCGACGGAGACGAGGAGTGCCCAACTGCTGGTCCCGCGGCGAAACTGGACACTGAAGAGGAGTCTGTGACCGATCTGGTCACAAATAGGAAAACTAGAAGGGGCCGAAGCGAGGAGGGGCACGTCGGCGCTGTTATTACTATCCCCTCGGCTGATCTTGAAGACGGTTAACAGAAGATGTGACGATGGGTTGATTGCGGATGGATGGAGAAGAGGCCGTCTATGCAGATTACTGGTAGACAACGGGGCGTCGCTCACAATCGCCAGCCCAGAAGACGTGTGTGGCCTACCTGGGAGAACGCCGTTGCGCCGAAATGAGCTTCGTACTGCTTCACGCGAAAGTTTATACATGCAGAAAATTTTCCTTTGGAAAGAGGAGGCTAGAGATGTGGGTGATCGTCGCCAACATCACTGAAGACCTCATCCTGGGACTCGATGCCATGCTGGTCTTCGATGCAACGGTGGACACCGGCGCCGTATCCTCCTTTTGGCCAGGATGAAGAGTTCCTGAGGGACGTCGAAAACCAACCCATGGCCAGCAGACTCACCTTGTGGAATAAGGTGACAATCCCACGAGGTTGCGAGATAGTGATGACGGCACGCTCCTCGATTCGCAAATAACTCCGATAGATGGCGTTTATGTGGCCAGATCGCTACTCCCAAACCAGGTGGTGGTGCCGATGAGGGTCCAGAATGTCACCAATCGGGACAACAACGTTCATTGTGCAACTGTACTAGGTAGCGTCAAGGCGGTAGTGTGTGTGACGTGTCTGGGTGATAACGAGGACAGTCTCCGACCACATAGAGAATTAGACCCATCACTGAAAAAGATGGCTCGAGAATTGGCGGAGATTTTAAGCAGAGGAGAAAGAAGACAAGTCAACAATCTATTGTCACCAACGAGCTAGAAGTAGAATATAGAGTGGCGTTCACGTCTGTATCAGCGCTCTTTGTGGTACTATCTTGAACTACCGGCAGCCATGTTTTAACTAGTATCTCGCTGTAGCATAAGTAGGCGTATAAGCACGTGGAGATTTTTAAATTCTCTATTACGATGCTTCGTGTGTGCTCGTCTTACAACTGTAGCAACCGAAGCGACAAAACAAAGAATATTTCATATTTCAGGTTAGTAGTCTGCCATAATTTGGCATTACTTTTCATATAATAACAGTTATAACTGTTATTATAAATGTTAGATCCTGTAACATGTTCATTGTTTTTACAGATTCCTCCCACTAAAAAATTATTTGTTGACTAAGCAGTGGGTTTCACAAATGAAGAGAGACAAATGGTTTCCCAACGTACATAGTGTTGTGTTCCGCACATTTCGATACAAAATACATGTATTTTGTGAACGAGAGGAGACGTTTGTTGCCCAATGCAATACCAACTATTTTCAAGTTTCCAGCTCATTTGAAAACAAAACAGACTTCTAGGCCTCCACCAAACAAGCGAAGTTTCGAAGAAGCTTTCTCTTCTGTGGCAGAGGAAAATTCAATAGAACACCAAGAGAATCCAGGTTTGTATAACATACTGACATGAATACGACTTCAAGCAGTGTATGTCTGTCCGATGAAACTGGAGCTTACGTGTCTTCCACTGAAAGCGTGTAAAAATCAACAGGAATATGCCATGGGCTCCTTTTCCACTGGGCCCCTCAATTGTAGCTTGCTGTGTATTGCATTTATTTTTTAGTTTACATCATAGATTTTTTACGCTTGTAAACTGAATAGTAATCTCCTTCATATGTATTATCTATTTTTGTATATCTTAGTTGATTGAATTGTCAATGATTTAAATTTAATTAATCTCCTTGCTGTGTATTCTAAATTTTTGTATAGCTCAACTGATTGAATTGTTTATGCTTTCAAACTGAATTAATCTGCTTGCTGTACATTGTATGTTTTTGTATAATTCAACTGCTTGCTATGTATTGTATATTTTTGTAGAGCCATCAACATAGCTCAGGCGGCAGACTCACTTGTCTGGTGATCTGGAGCTGTGCTTGGGCTGATTATCTGGTTGGGTTATTTCAGAAGTTTTCCCTAACCGTATGGCAAATGTCAGGTAGGCTAATCTATGGTGAATCCTCGGCCTCATCTCATCTCGCCAAAAATTGTGTAACTCTAGTTCCACATCTAAAAGATTTAATGTTAATCTAGCTAACCTAAGATGTATGGAATAAAATGTTTCTGCATGGGTTTACTGACGACTATTAATAATAAAGTGTTAGTAAAAATGAGATATACGAGTTATTGCGATATAAAATAAGATTCAATAAGATGCAAATATCCTGGACTACCCTTTCCGTTTCATCCTATAGAAACCACGTCCACTTCTGTACATGTTCCACATCTTAAAACTTCAATGTCAGTGTGAGATGTATAGAAGAAAATATTGCGTGGCTTTTCCTTCCCACTGGTAAAAATGGGATATGTGAGTTATTGCAATATAAAATAATATTAAGAAGATACAATATTCTAAACATTCTCTTTCAGCCTCGTCCTGTAGGAACCATGCCTATTTGTATCCACATCTTTAAGTTTCGATGTTAACGTAAGGTGAATCGAATAAATTGTTGCTGCATGAGTTTTCTGACAGCTGTTAAAATAAAGAAGTGTTAGTAAAATGGAATATATAGGTTAATGCGATATAAAATAAGATTCGTGAGTTGCAATATGTTCTATACAATCACTTTTTGTATTATGCTATAGGAACCACGCCCACTTCTTGACTAGTTAATACATGGCGGACATAGGTTCAAAAGTTTCAAAGATGGCGGCGCGATCGCCACTCTATATTCTACATCTAGCTCGTTGATTGTCATAGTTTCAGAACGTGTTCAGTCCGTTTGAAAATGGCTACGGTAGAACGGAAAAAGTTCAGGACCGGAAGTGCTCGCCCAATCAGACAACCTTCTCGACGTGCCCCTTTAGCTATACAGAGGGAGATTGACAAGAAACTGAAGGGAATGAAAGTAAGAGAGGAACATCGAGGAATCCGACAGCCCTCGGTCATAACCTGTGGTGCTGGTGAAGAAGAAGAATGGGGACCTGCGTTTCTGCGTGGACTACAGAAGAATGAATGACGTCACCAAGGACTGGTTTTCCCTTTCCCGAATAGAAGACATCTTGGACACTCAAGCAGGAGCAGAGTGCTTCTTAACGTTGGATCTCAAGTCAGGGTATTAGCAGGTGGCGCTACATCCTAAGGAGAAACAGCAAGCAGAATTCTCTACAAGTCAGAAACTATGGAGGTTCACCGTTATGCCGTACGGCCTCTGCAACGCCACGGCTATATTCCATAAATTAATGGAGTCCGCAATGAGAGGCTTGGCATACGACACCTGTTTTCTGTACCTTGATGACGTCATCGTGGTCGGCAAGACCTTCGGCGAACAACTGTCGAACCTGAAGAAAGTGTTCGAGAGACTGCGACAAGCCAGGCTGAAGTTCAACCAGAAGAAAAGTCACCTGTTCCAGAAGATGACCAGCTATATTGAGCACGTAGTAGGAACCAACTGAGTGGCCACGGATCCGGAGAAGCTGCAAGCGTCAGAGGAAGGCCGACACCGTGGAACAAACTGCAGTTGCGCCAGTTTCTCGTCTACTGCACTTACTACTGTAGGTTCGAACCTTGGTACGCCAACATCGCCAGGCCTCCAACCCAGCTGACCGAGGAGAAACGACAAATCCAATAGAGGGATAAGGTGGAATCAAACTTCTAAGCGCTGAAAGAGGCGCTCTGCACTTATCCTGTACGCGGATACCCCGTCCCTGGAAGGAAATTCACGCTCAACACAGATGCTACCAAAGTAGGCATCGGCGAAGTACTCTCTAAGGAACAGGACGGGCAGGAGAGGTTGATTGCCTACTTCAGCCTAACAATTTCCTAGGCTGAAAGAAACTACTGCGTTAGCCGTAGAGAACTGAACCCTGAAGCATTTCCACAAATATTTGTATGGTCAGGAATTACATCTGAGGACAGACCAATCTGCACTCACTTGGCCATTGGGCTTCGAGAATTTGGAGGAGCAGACTACCCGTTGATTTCAACGGCTGCAAGACTATAACTTCACCTCCGGTCACCGCCAAGGGAAGAAACATTCCAACGCTTATGCCCTATCACAACGCCCGTGCCTGGATGGCTGCAAACACTGCCTAAATTAGAAGACCGATATGCCGCCTACGCAGTCCGAGCAATCTCCGCCCAGCCCAGCACAGGATGGGATAATGCTGCCATAAGGAGAGAGCAGTTGGGGGACCAAAATATTGGACAGCTACTGCGTGATGTGGAGTCCTGTCAGAGACTAGTGTGGGCCGATATCGCCAACCGTATCACCACTTGCAAGAGCTATTGGGCCCAGTGGGTATCCTTGACGGTCAAGGATGGTATCCTGAAGAGGATTTGGGAGTCGGCCGATGGTAGAACTCGAATAGAACAACTTGTCCTGCCCAGGAACAAGGCGAAGGAAGTGCAGGAGGAGACTCATGCTGGAGTGGTTGGAGGCCACCTGGGAGCCAACAAGACAATGGACAAGTTAAGACAGAGATTCTACTGACTGGATCAGAGAACCGACAAGGAACAATGGTGCGGAAGATGCGTCACATGTGCAGGCAGGCACGCTGTAGGGGAGCCATGCAGCAGTACAACGTGGGAGCTCATTTTGAGAGTATTTCCATTCACGTCGCTGGACCATTCCTCCTCACGGATAGAGGAAACCGCTACCTGCTAGTCGTCATGGATTATTTCACAAAATGATATATACGCGATTCCCAACAAAGAGGCTTCGACGGTGGCAGACGCACTGCTTGACAACTTCAGCTGCCGATTCTGTGGGCTCCGGGAACTGCATAGTGATCAGGGGCGCAACTTCGAATCCAACCTCATGAGAGAATTGTTGGAGCGTGTGGGGTTGCATAAAACCAGGATCACTCCCCTCCACCCACACTCCGACGACATGGTGGAACGCTATATCAAAACCGTGGAAGAGCACTTGCGGAAGGTAGTGTCCAAACATTAGCGAGACTGGAATGCCAGTCCCATTGTTCCTCTTGGCCTACAGAGCTTCGGTCCACAACAGGTATGACCCCGGCAAACATGGTCTTCGGAAGAGAGATGCGCCTACCCTGTGGTCTGCTGTTTGGCACGTTATCCAGTGGCGACGAGCAACCGACTGACTATGTGGCAGAACTGACCGAGAATTTGAATGGATTCCATCGACTGATGGTAGTGCACCTGGACCGACTAGCAGCTTACTAGGAGGCTGTCCAAGAAGTACAGCCCTAAGGAGGGAGCAATGTGGCACCCGTCTGGAGCGTTCTGGAAAATCCTGGTCGAGTCTGGGAATTTCGCGCGTGGCGCGGGGAACAGACCTCGGGCTTCGGTAGGCGCTGTTGGCGCGGCGGGGGGCGATACGAAGGAAAACTGCAGGCCTTGCGCGGAGGGAGTGAATGGAAGTAAGGAAGCATGTGGAGGCCGAGTGTTGTGGGTTCCAGAGGCTTCGCGACACAGAACATTTTAGACGATAGTATCTCTACTTCTCTTGTAATTCAGAAATTTAAAATAGATCTCTCTTTTTCGAGACGCATTTGGGGTCTTCAATTTGTTTTATTATGTTTTGCTTTCTGTGCAATAAAATGTCTTCCATTTCTTGCCACCTCAGTAATTGCCCCTTCTTACTATACATGAAACAACAGCTCCATTGTTCTTTACTTCCAAAACTTTCCCTGGCCACAATTCCTCCTCATATGTAACTACATATAACTATGTGCCTTTAGCATTATTTTAACAAATTTCGTCTTCTTTTCCACATCTGACTCACTGTCTGTAAATATGGAGAGTACACTGGAAACATCATAATCTGTATCCAATTCAATTTCATCGCTCTCTTAGTCACTTACAGGGACGGTTGTTGTCCTTCTACCCTGAAGTTTTCGTTTTACCGGACCATTATTCGTGTTAGTACCATTGATGCTGGAACAGCCTGCTTCTTTATTTAGCGGACTATAATGTTAAATGGTGTTGTAGGATATACTGAGATACCGTATTTACAGAAATAAATAATCACATTGTTCACATTTCAGTAAGACCAATATTTTGAAATGGAATACAACTATGATCCACGAAAAATTGTGGTACCGTACATAGTTGAGTACTGACTTCTAGCCTTGAGGTTAAACATTTTTCACGCATAGTCCTTAACCTCTGCCAGTCTAATTATTACGTGAAAGTAAACACTATATAGCAAGGTTTAATTGTACAAAGAATCATATATCTATAACGTACCAGTTCTACAGAGGAGAGCTTAATAAAACAGACAATCACAAACTGAATGATTTCGTGTCTTCATACATTCAATAGAACGATGTACACTGACCTTGTTAAGCATCCATATCATTGCCACGTGTAATGGTAGATAGAAGCATCTATGGGGAACATAATTCCATCACAGTGGCGCCTTAACTAGCAAACACCTAACTCTTGGGGCACTAAATAGTACATAATGCGTTTCGGACCATTGTTGGGTGCCTGGACCATAGTTATGGGAAATTACGGTACCTGTTTCTTCATTTGAAATCATAGGAATAAATTTTGATTCATTGTTTAGTATTCATATTTTACCAGAATATGCGAAAGAATAAATCATGGACTTAAAAGACCTTATAGCTATTGGTATAGAAATACTATCACAAATCCCACCTAAATGAACCAAAGAAAGCATCATGGAAAGGATTATTACTCGTTAAATGCAGGTATTTTGATGAAACAGCAAAGAAAAATATTATGAAGTGTTTCATAATTAGCTGAGAGATCATTCTTAGAATACTAGTTTAAATCTTGGAACGTTAGAAACAGAAAATCCTTACTAAATGTGAACTCCAAAATCTGTCTTCTGTCACAGAAATTTCTACTTGTACTCGGTAGGAATTAAAAGTAAATGTATGACATGAAAATAGATTTACTATAAGTGTAAATTTCCGCTATCTTCCTGCTCTATTCCCTTTTTATGTTTTAGGAAGAAGTGTATGACCTGGATACAGTAAAGGACGAGCTGAAACTGGAAGTTACAGTGGAGGAAAATGAGATTCTGACCTATAGGCAAGTGCGGTGTGCGAGTCTTCACACCGTCCTTTCTTTCATTCCTTCATTACTGTTATCACATACAATATTAATTTGTAATGTTTTATGATATGAGAGGATTTGGTCATATACTAAGAACTAGTTGAAAAGAAAGCCAAAATCCATCTATGAATGGGAGCACCAGAGCGACTGAGAAATGGTAAATCACGGAAATTATTGAAAGGGAAGACTTTTGAAGGCAATGCAGGATAGAGTTATACAGAGTGTTTCAGAAATATTTTGACAAACCTTGGGGGCATGTTCCTCACAACAAAACAAGAAAAGAAATCATATAAACATATGTCCGAAATTCTTAGTTTTTTTAGTTATTAATGAAATAACATAATGAAACATCTGTTAGATATTGTCAGCTTTGTTGCAGGTGTTGCAACTTTAATCAATTCAGAAACTCATAGCAATCAAAGTTTACGTTCAACTCATTTCGAGGTGCAATCCAACAACTTAACTTAAGTTTGTAACCGATTCATTTTGTTAGATAATCGAATGATATTAGTTGGGAGACCGAAGGGAAATAGACCTTCGTGGAGGCCGAGACGTAGATGGGAGGATAATATTAAAATGGATTTGAGGGAAGTGGGATATGATGATAGAGAGTGGATTAATCTTGCACCATATAGGGATCGATGGCGGGCTCATGTGAGGGCGGCAATGAACCTTCAGGTTCCTTAAAAGCCATTTGTAAGTAAGTAAGTAATCGAATGATGTTATCGATACCGGTTGATACCATGTGGGAATATTTGAAAGGGTGCGAGAGTCCATGATCCGACGAGTGCATGTATGTGTGGAAGCAAAAGGAGAACATTTTGAACATTTGTTATTAGTTTCTGAAATGATTAAATTTTTATCACGTGCTACCAAGCTGACAATATCTAACAGATGTTTCATTATGTTCTTTCATTAATAACGAAAAAATTAAGGATTTTTGTTTATATGTTTATAGGAACTTTTTTTCTTGTTTTGTTGTGAGCAACATGCCTCCATGGTTTTTCAAAGTATTTCTGAAACACTCTGTATATAGGAGACACAGCAGGTCGAGAATCTGAAGATTGGGAGTGTTGATGTGGTAGTCTGCTGTATGAACATGGGTAGATGTACCGGTATGTAATTGTTATTGTTATGAAAGACTTAAGATATTTTTATAATGGAAAAATATAAGTTATATTAAAATTAATACTACTACTACTACTAACTTCACTAACACTATAACTAATAATACCACTGTTACACTATTGGTCCTTGTTCTTTGGCTTTAATTTGTTTTCTTTGTTCTCCAATGTCTTCTACTCTTCCTTTCCTCTTGTTTTTTCTTTCTACTTCGCAAATCACATCTGCTCACTTACCAAATTACCAACGCATACCAGTATTATGTTTAATTGTCTCGCTATTGCAGTCTCTCTAATTATTTTGTTCAGTCCATCATATACTCGTATCGTTATTCTCTAAACACGATGCCATATTTACAATTATGATTATAATATCAAGAATGTTTCTGTAGTTTACAGTTGTACCTATATTTTATGCATTTAGTTGTTATTGTCTCAAATTACGTAAGGGTGCTAGTAGTTACTACATGCAAAATAATGGTAAAAATTGCATATTTTCAAGCAGTCATAAATATAATACTATTCATCAGAGATCTTTTTTGGTGATATGTGTATACACATTAAGCTTTAAAATAATAAAGAATGGTTACTCTAGTTAAATTTTTACCCCTAAAATAATTTTTGAATTTATACATATTCTTTTTATAAATCCACTACATGCTTAAGATTAGGCGCACTCTATTACTTATTATAACACAGATTGAGTTGAAATTTTAGCCACTTACTCCTAATAATAACAAAACACACTCTACCAAAATTATTAATTTATTTGTAATATTATGGGCATAAGACTTATATCAATCTTCGTCGTCAAAAATTGTTCTTGAAATTTTACCTGTGAAGATTGCTATAATTCCTATGGCCATAACATTACAGATATATTAGTAATTTTGGTAGAGTGTGTTTTGGTATCTGTAGCAGTAAGTGGCTAAAATTTCAATTCAAAATGTAGTATAATAAGTGAACAGAGTATACCTAATCACAAACAAATAGTCTAGTGAATCTATAAAGAAATGGTGTTTAAATTCAAAAATTACTTTAAGGGTAAAGATTTACTCTATAGTAACCATTCTTTTTTCATTTTAAAGCTTAATGTGTATACACACATCACTAAAAATGAAAGAACTCTAATAAATGATATTATATTTATGACTGCTTCAAAATAGGCTACTTTTACCATTATTCTGTATGCGATAACTACCAACTTCCCTTAAAGTCGCTTAATTGTAATTATGAACTAAGTTAAGGTAATGAAGTTAACGAAACTATTAGTGTCTCTCTTTCAATCAAATTGTGGTGTCATCTGATCTTTGACGTAATCTCCTTCCCAAATCTCGAATTAAATGACAATCCCTCTGAAGCAAAGATGTCTAGTTGTAGACTTAGAGGATTCGGTTGTTTTTATACCAAATTTTGATGCTTTCAGTGGCAAGTACTAGTTGACATATATTCTTTCCTTTTATAATGTCGGAGATTCGTCAATGTGTATGTTTTTTCTAGAGAGATACAAAACTTGTTATTCATGTGACAATATGGAGAAAATGCCTTACAGTTTAGTAGGCCATGTGTAACTGTTCTTCTTACCATTGTCAGCAAAATGTATTAGTTCGAATGTGTCCCAGGAAATAATGTCATCCAACCCTGGAGTAGACATTATTTTTGTATAGGAATATGATCTTACTGTCAGTTTGTTCACTAATCCCATCACCTTTCACAAAGTACATTCCATTTACAACCAGAGGAAACTAATTCTTCGAGATGTCAAATTGTTGCGCATAACGATCAGTTTCAGCAACAAGGGCTCAATCAACTCTCTAGTGGAAAACAAGAAAAACAGGCCCACAATGTTTTCTATTTTTTTTTTTTTTTTTCATTTCTGGGATCATCGTTATCAGAGAAAATCTCATGCTGGGTAATATAATTGTCCATACTTTTTCACTTCTAAAAAATGTTCTCTTCTCTCCTTCCACAACATTCTTTATGGCATCAGCCAGAGTCAAGTCGTCAGCAATGTCATCTTCATTGTCAATTGTCACTAGATTCGTCAGTTGTTTGTAATAAAACCTTTCAGATTTCGTGACTTCTCAAAGGACGCGCATCACTTGTTCTAGCTTGCTCACATTCCAATGCGAGGCTGAACTGAACAGTATGTCATACACAAGCGAGCTCTTGACCAGACTGGTTATGTCAAAACAACGACGAGGAGGGGGAAATAAATAAACATTTATGAATCACTATGCATGAGCTCTTTCATTTTCGTCTGTACCCTTCTGGGTAGCACAAATCAGAACCAGACGCAAACAAGACCTAAATTCGAGGTCTTAGGAAACGAATAAGGTTCAGTCAGAGGTACGATCTATATACAAATCGATAACAAATAACTTCTGCTTCAAAGACATGCCTTTAACATAAAAAGAAAGAAGAACATTCAAAATTTTATGAAATATGTGATTTGGCGTCAGAATAGAAATTGCTATCAATATTCCACTCACAAACATAAATGAGACTAAATAATGAGATAAATATAATAAATATGAAATTTTATATAAAAATGGAAACGTCTAACCGTCATTTACAAAGATATACCACTACATTTAAATTATCTTAACATTTGTAGCCGTCAGAGATTTAAATTATGAAATGCGCTAAATAATGCACTGCATAGATACCGACGACATTCGACGGGAAGTCCCATCCTTACAGTTCAGTGACGCTGGCGGCATGAGGTTAAATTCATCATCTTTTGATCAAAATTGAAAACTAATATTCGTGCCATTGGTATGTACCCATTGTTCTGAGCGACAATGTAGACAAATGAATTTTTATTGCTCATCAGCAGTTGAATATATGGCGTTTTTAATGTCCATACCAGCTTCATTCTTACTCTATAAAACTGAATATTACTGCTTGCTGACATAAAATCACATGTATCGAGTAGAGGCTTCCATAATAATTTATATTCAAGGAATACATTTTTTTTCGAGAAATTTCTTTTGAGAGTCCTTCTCATTTAAATTTGCATTCCATTGTACATCGAAAGATATAAAATGATTCATATTATCATATTCAGAATCTCAGAATGTTTATTCATAATTTTGAGAGTATTTTTTTCTGTCCTGTGTTTAGGTTTTACTTCTCTGGTACTACAGATCATAATCATTAACCTCAATCAGCTTGATGTAAGACCAAGTTTTCCCATTTGGTATTTTCAGTTTCTATTCCCTGCCCTCATACTTCGTTCGGCCATTTATGCTGCATATCTAAATAATAAAGGTTACATACAGTGCATACATTTTACCTTACACCGCTCACATATTTGCAGCTTCTCTGTGCACTGCTACATCCACTCTGTAGTGAGGTCACAAAATGGGCTTACCTCCTACCTTACTACGATGGGTATCCTCGATTGATTGATATGGACATGTACCTGATAGTTTGTGATCCAAGACATTGGTATGAAGACTTTTATTTTCATAGCACAGCTGAATTCTGCGCCATATCTTGGCAGGTGTTTTGCGGAGATAAGTTGTTGTTGTTACTCATTTTTGGACGCCCTATCGCCTTTTTTCTTTCATGCGATTTCAACGTCCATATTAACCTATAGTAATGTTCTTATTGAAGTCTATATCACAAATTTATTCAAGGTACAGTTCTTATAACTTCATTTTGCATCTACGAATGTGTCGGATAAGTGCTTTCAGTATAAAAACATTTGAGGAAGCAATTAAATTTAATATCGAATAGGGACCTTGACCCTGTATCGAAAACACTTCTGATAGAAATCTCTGTACTTGCAAAGAGATTAGATTGCACCACACTGGTCTACAGTGATTTTGCTACTGAACAAAAACAAGTGTACCAACCCTAATTTGAGGGTGTTGATTACAGATCTGAAGTCCGCTTTTCTTCTATCACGACACAATTGAAAAAAATAACATTTTTAATTTTAATTTTTACATTTTTAATATTTTTAGATCAATTTTATTTATTTTATTGTTATTTTGCTACTGAACAAAAACAAGTGTACCAACCCTAATTTAAACGTGCTTATCACAGACGTGAAGTCCGTTCTTTTTTAATACTTCATAATTTTAAATTAATATCAATTTAATTTTTACATTTTTAATACATTTAGATCCATTTTATTTATTTCATTGTGGTTACTGAACAAAAAACAAGACGTATACTAACTCTAATTTGAGGGTGTGATTACAGATATGAAGTCCGTTTATTTCTATCACGTCACAATTTTAAAATAATGTTTTTAATTTTTAACACAAGACACTCGTTGACACGATGTCGAAATTGAACGTTAGACATTCCGCTCTAGTTGGTGGGACAAAGGCTTTTTCCTGAAGAAGAAGAAGAAGAAGAAGAAGAAGATGATGATGATGATGATGATGATGATGATGATGATGATATGTTCGGCATGCAATAGCTTTATCGGACTATGGTTTTCCTTTCACATCATTAGATTTAAGCTATGTCGAGAAGGACTATCTGAATCGACAAGGCCGCAAAGTTACGTGTTTGAAACGGAATTTTCCTGGAAAGGACTGGGAAAAATCATTTTTGAATCGCCATAAGTGTATACTTAGCCATCGGTTTGCTCGAAACATTTCAAGAAATCGAGCTATCGTTGATGCTAATATACTGTAATTACTGAATATTTCAGTAACCTGAAAGTTTCATGCAGGGGGTTCCAGCATCCCATATCTGGAACTACGATGAGACAAAACTTGTCGATGATCCAGGGAAAAAAATGTTAATAACGAAACGTTGGAGCAAATTCCTGAACGTATATGTAACACTTCAAAGTCTTGTACATCTTTAATGATGTGTGGAAATGCAGAAGGAGAATTGGCACCCCATAGGCTACATTGTGTACAAGTCAGAAAAACTATGTCCATGTGGACAGAGGATGGGCCACAGAATGGAAGATATAATCGAACCAAGTCAGGATGGTTCGATTATGAATGCTTTGAAGATTGCTTTGTCAGTCTCATTCTTCCCATTGGGAAGCAATACCGCGAGTGAGTTGAAAATTACAACCAAGAGTTGTACCTCACATTTTCCCTAATTTACCGAAATGATGAAATATATGAAAATAAACGTTGCGGAGTGGTAATATTCGATGAGGTCAAATTGAGAGAAGAAATTCAATTTAATAATTATTCCCTTTAAGTGGACGTATTTGTTGATTTCGGAGATCTCACGTCTGATGTCCAAAAGGAACAATTAGCAAATCATGCAATAGTATTTATGCAAGATTGGATTCAACTAATTGCTATTTACGCTAGCAGAAACGCTACTCCAGGTGACATTCTCGCTAAAATTCTTATACAAGTTATAGGCCTACTACAATTAGAAGCAGTTGGGACGAGACTATTCGGTTTCACTTGTGATGGCAGCCAAACAAATAGAAAGTACTGGAAGTCATAGAAATCAATTGAAAAAATTTCCAGCATAGTACTATATTCCTAATCCTTTCGACGAAAAAAAAAGAAAGATACGGGCATTCTCAGATTTTGTGCACATACCGAAATGCATAAGAAATTATTTCCATGATGAAATCGAACTCTCTTGCAAGGAGAAAAATATCAATTTTAGTTTTTATAAGAGACTTTTTAAGGAAGACTTATCTGGATGTGCGAATGCGTAGGGTTTGTCCCAAGTTTGACAACAGCTGATTTAGATCTCTCATCCTTTAAGAGAATGGATGTCACCAGACTCGCGTTCCAACTCTTTAGCAACAGTTTCGCCAAAGGCCTCAAATTTTATCGAGAATTAGGGTCATCGGGTTTCGAAGGCAATGAGGGCACTGAAGAATTTACAATGCATTTAAACTGTATTGCCGCCGCATTAAATTCACACATTTCTGGTATGGCTCTTTATAAAGACTCTTCTGATCACTAATTCCTTACTGATATTCTTCAGTGTCTCACAACTACAGCCGACACATTTGCGTCTGCTACAACATTGTTTAGTAGTAACCTTGCAGAGTACCTTAGAAATGAGCGAATGGCTCCGGAGCAAAGGATACAAATATATCCTAAGAGGGAAAATCGCCCAAGACCCCTTGGAACATCACTTCGTAATTTTTTCTTCACTCAGTTCAGATGACCATTCTTCGACGATATATTTCCTCCATATGCATTTACTACGAAAATTCATGGTCAATACTGGGAAAGTGCTGTGCCTGAGTTGGTGAATACCACTCCTGTTGCGTTGATTGGCATGTTTAGTGTATTATGTGGCCGGTTATGTAGTAAATCATTCCTCTAAGTTTATTGCGTGTACCCTCTGTGCCCTTCGACAGGAATGTAATAGGTCTAAACATTGTGCAGTTGTCACCCAAATCAAAGACTACCGATCAGGTAGGAACGTCAGTTTTTTAAACCATCCCTCCCAAGCTATAAATGACGTACTTATTCAAACATAATTGAAAATTAAAGAAAAGATTAGCTCAGCAAGTGCAATGTGGGGTGAGATCTATCTTGACGCTCTTTCGATCCAGTCTTCGGAGCAGGTTGCTGCAGAGAACACATTATCGATATTATTCCGAAATTAGTTTACCACTATTTAAAGTGCCGATTCTTCTTCAGGACAAAGTAAATCCGAAGATTTTTACAAGCTCGTAAATCCGTCAAGTCATCTCGCAAACTCTCAAAGGTAGCAGGCAACTAATCATGGTGGGTAATTTAATTCTTTTATAGGCACGTGAAATATCATTCAACTCTTTATTTACTAGAATTTCGTAGGTTTTTCTGTCTCTGAATTCGCAACTTGTTACGAAAAGATTATTTAAATACTGAACGTATCGCTTTCACAGCGTTTCAGATCCCATTGTATTTTTGTTACGAACGTTAATAATAGTAATACCTGATAGAAGACTATTAATATTATGGATAAGAGTCTATAAAGGTATCTCTTAAGGCTTCCCCAAACAGACGCGATACGGAATGCGTTACGATAGCGTTACGATTTCGCGATAACGCAATATCGCACTATCGCGAAGAGGTGCCCAAACTGGCGCGTCCGCGATACGATATTCTAACGTCCCCAGCCAATCAGATTATCGTAATGGATGACCACATATGCGGATTTTAGTTTTCCAGCCACAGCGCAAAGACCAGTTACCTTCAGCAGGTGTATATCACTTGTGCTCACAGATTGCGATTTCGGATTACTTGTAAACGAACGTGGAATTTTTTATTGAGTTCGTAAAGGAAAATCCGTGGCATGGAAAAGGAGAAGAAATGGAAGGAGATAGCTACAAAGTTAGATGTAAACAATAAGTGCAATTATTTATTTATAATTTGATGTCATACTGGCTTGTAGACTGACGCGGGGTTTAAGCTAGGAAATAAATAACTGTCGCAAAAATGAAAAAATATATATGTGGAAATTGCAAAATGCTTGTACAATATTATAAATAATTGTGCAGAAATATAAAATTAATAAAATATGAGCAAACAAAAAGTTATGTAATTTGTTTGTCGGAGTTTTATTACTTTCAATATCTTACCACATTCTAGATATACTTATGTAAGTAAATCATTAGACGTAGGTATGTTTAGAATAAATTACTACTGAATTTACTTCACATTAAAAATCGTTATTTTATGGGTACTCTAAACATTGAAATTCTTTACTAGTAGGCTATTCAAGGTTAGCAGAGTGCTAACTATTTGTACAGAAAGGCGGTTTCTAATTCCAGTTTTTACAAGATTCGTGCAACTAAATGCTCGCTCACAATTTACAGTACGCGATGGAATTATATAAATCAATTAGAAGAAATTGTTCACTTAACTTACATGAATTGCACCAACTCTTTGAAATCAATTTCTGAACATTTATTGCTCAATATTTTTTTTTTAACATGCCCATTCTATGATGCCATTAGCATTTCATTCAAATTCAAATTAGTTCATACACATCCCTGATTTCATTTTCTCCATTACCATCTTCGTTTCTGAACTCCAATGTGGTTGTCGCATTTTTACACATTTACATTCAAAGTTTGTTATATTTTTTAGAAGTGGAGTAGCAAAGTGCGACTGTGGCTTAAACCCTGGATTTACGTCTACAGCAGTTTCATTTTTAAGCCGTTCGACTGAAGTAGGCTGCAAATTTTCCAGCTAAAAGCACAATGGAATGTTTCTTCAAATATGTGAAGTAAGATGACCCAGCGTTGTCAGGACACTTGATGGTGACGTGTTTCCCATCTATGGCGTCAACACAGTTTGGAAAACCCGATTTTTTCTTCAAATCGTTGAGCTCAACTTTCCCATAGTCGTCGTGAAGGCTATGGCATGAATTCAGATCTCATGTTTTCTCACATAGCTGCACAAACTTCCATCACGGTTGCACTAATGGTTGAAAACCAACCCTAAAACTATGGCCTGTTGGTGTACAAACTATCTCCAGTCGCTAAAAATCTGAAAGAAGAAGAAAAACATGTTAACACTATGATAGGACAAAATCAAACATAAATAATTGGTAGGCCTACCTTTTTTACTTTCAGCCGATGCTGTGAAAAATAGATGGAAAAACATGAGAGATTGTTATTTTTGTTATTCAGAGCAAAAAATCGCTGACAATGAAGATCAAGGTGAAACATAATATGATTTTCTTCAAAGAAGTTTTTTGCTGATTTAAATTAGGCGAACTTATATTTTTCATGTTTATATTACCGGTACTTCCACTTTTTGATTCATTATTTTTTGTTTAAAATGTAGGCCTAAGCATTTAAACTGTTCACACTCCACAAATTTGTTTTTCATAGTTTCAGATGTAATTAAATTTCATTTTGTGTTTAATTCTTGTAAATTCAGGAAGTATACTTCATATGTTATTCTTTTTATAGAAAGTCAGTATTAAATTTGAATATTTTTATGACTGATAACTGATTTGGGTCGTTAAGCTAAATTAAATATGTTTCTTACATACATTACTGTGTTTCACTTATCTTATTGCGATTGCAAGTCATTTTTCGGGTGGGTTCGAGTTACGCCAATTAATATGCTTCTTCGTTATGTCTTCCGTTACTTTACCCAGAATCTCGTCAAAACATTGAGCTGTCATCCTGAAATATAGCCTATATAAAAATGTTTTTCATCTCTAATTAGTTGTTGAACTAAGATATAAAATTAATCTTTTTCTTCCCTTGTGGCATTTAACTCGTGAATCCACAACCTCCTGCAACAAAAAGAGCAAATTAAAAAAAAAAGTTTATAATCGGTATGCGTACTTGTTTTTTATTTCACGTTCTTGGCAAAGAAAAGCAAATCATAACTTTATACCTTTTTATATTGTTTATCTTAACCATACATGACTACCATGGACTTACCTGCGCCTGCTTTGCCTGCGACGATTCTCATCCAAGAAAGAGAAGTTCCTCTTCCTTTGAAGATGAATCCATAAATGACACATTTCAACGCAGCATCAAAATAAACGCGTGGCGTTCTTGCGATCTACATCTCCGGGAGAATAGAACGCAAAATCGTCGCGTTCTACTTGCTGCGATAATAACGCATATTGCGATAATCGCGTGTGTGTGAACACAATCATTGAACGAAATGAAAACATTTATCGCAAAATCGTAACGCTATCGTAACGCATTCCGTATCGCGTCTGTTTGGGGGAGCCTTTAAGTTACGAATAGCCGGGTTAAATGGAAGAAATTTGCTTTTAAAAAGGACTACATTCAGCGTAACAATTACTGTGAATTCCTTACGAGTCCGCGCTTAGTAGTAACAGCGCCACGTTGCGGCGGATCCTTGTAAACTCACATAGTGCGTACACTATTTCTTCTATTCGTCCGGTATTATTATTATTCTGTCCCGTGTATCCTAAACCTTACACTTGAAAACAATGTACTTTTGGTGAGGTAGGTTAGACGAGCTGTGCATTGCTTGCAGCTAATTTATTTAGGATTATATTAGGAGTATAAATTTAATTTGGATGGTTCCGAAATTCAGTCAAACTGTAATGAAAAGTGAAATATTGACGAAAAAAGAGCAAGAAAGCTGGAAATATAAACTCGTAAACCTGAATTGTAGCACTAGGCTATATGGCTGCAAACTAAAACCACGTGGTTTTCAGTATAAACATCTCACAGTTACGGAAAATAAAATTATACTTTCTTTGGTGTAATTAGCCATTCCGGAGAAATTCCCAATCATTTTTAATAGTAGTAGTAGTAGTTGTAATAATAATAATAATAATAATAATAATAATAATAATAATAATAATAATAATAATATTATTATTATTATTATTATTATTATTATTATTATTATTTATACATGTTTTTAGACATGGGACATGAGAGATAAGCGGCCGAGCTTGGAACTACAGTGCTATGTTGCGAATTTACACTACCATGCTGCCAGCTGATGGAAGCTAGCAATTGACGTTAAGATGGCTGACGTTAAAACACGAAACGTACCAATACTAACATTGTATGCACAATAAATATCGCCAAGGGAGCTATTAAGCACTCGCCACGTGGAAACGGTAAGTCTGGCAACTCAACTATTGTTACCATAGCAACAGGCGTACCACGCTATGCGATATTCAGTTGTTTTTTTGATCGCAACGCTCCTGTCATGTCCCATCTTAAAAAAAAAACAACTAGGGGAAACCCGGGCAAAGGGGATAAGCTAACAATAAACAATGCCACAGGCTATATTTTGGTGATCCCGAAACAAAAACTTCATGACTTTGGTTGTGACACATGTTGTCCATACATCTTCAAAACAACAATTTGTTTCTCGTACCTACGGACAGTAATATGATTTGAGAAAGAAAATATAGTTAACTATTCGCTTTGCCCGGGTACACGCAAAGCGAATAATTAACCCGGACAAAGGTAATATTCCTATAACATTTTCACCTTTCTATTTAATTTCTATTCACTGATAATAAAATTGAATCAACATATAAACGCCATTTTAATGAGTCATATGAGACGATAAGAAATGTTATTACAGCCCTTTACAGCACGTTAGATTAGTACATAATACAAATGTGAACAAGTCGACGTTTCACTGGCACTGAAGACTTGAATTTCTTCTGATCTTCCTCCTGCCCATAAATTACTTCTCTTTCAACCTTTTTAATCGGTATAGATGTAAGAACTTCAGAGCGCTGACATTTTCTTCATTTAACTAGTATCTTTCGAGCATCCACTTCTGGCTCTGGTCTAAATCAAAAGAACTGACTTGGATTCTCTTGCTGACGATGTTGAGGGTTTTGGTGTAACCAGAACTGAAAATCTGAGTGTAATTGATGTATTGGAT